>NC_092343.1:333970297-334281660 GCF_046630445.1 Rutidosis leptorrhynchoides | reverse complement strand
ATTGTTATAATAATTATTATTATTAAGTATTAGGTATCATTATCAAAATTATTATTTTCATTATGATTATTATTAAACTTTTCATTTTATTAAAAACTACTGTTATTATCATTATTATAAGATTTATTATTAAAACTATCATTAATATTATCATTAATAAAATCTTTAATATTATTATCATTATTATTAATACTAGTATTATCATTATCATTATTTTAATCACTACGAATGTTATTTTAGTATTATTATAATTACTATTTTAACGAACAGATGAAATATATACATATAATATATTTGATACATATAACATAACAAAAGTTATATTTTTATATAGTAACAATGCAATATATAAATTATTAATATAAAACATTATATCAATAATAATAATATATATAATTGTTCGAAAACAAATATATGTATTAATATATATACGAATGATATAGGTTCATGAATCCAAGGCCAACCCTACAATTGTTCAATGTCGTCTTATGTATTTTTACTACAAAATACATAATAGTGAGTTTCATTTGCTCCCCTTTTACTCTTTACGTTGTTGGGCTGAGAATACATGCAAATGCTTTATTAACTGTTTTACAATATTTATATGCGTGAGTTCATTTGATTCCCTTTTACTCTTTACATTTTTGGGACTGAGAATACATGCGCTGTTTTTATAACTGTTTTATTAAATGCTTTTGAGATATATTTTTGAACTGAGAATACATGAACTGCTTTTATAAATGTTTGACGAAATAGACACAAGTACTAAAAACTGCATTCTATGATAGAATTATTTGGATTCAGAGGTTCGATTTCTATAAAGATTGTATTATCGACCATCGGTGAGATGATTTTGCATTGCACTACGCATTAGCTACCATTTTAGCTACCTTCGGTGAGATGATTTTGCATTGCACTACGCATTAGCTACCGTTGTAAAATTATTGTTCGATTTCTATAAGGATTGTATTATCGACCATCGGTGAGAAGATTTTGCATTGCACTAAGCATTAGCTACCGAAATGGTTCAATTTAGTAGTTAGTAAAGGTGAGATGATTTTGCATTGCACTACGCATTAGCTACCGTTGTAAAATTATTGTTCAATTTCTATAAGGATTGTATTATCGACCATCGGTGAGATGATTTTGCATTGCACTACACATTAGCTACCGAAATGGTTCGATTTAGTAGTTAGTAGCGGTGAGATGATTTTGCATTGCACTACGCATTAGCTACCCTCGGTCAGATGATTTTGCATTGCACGACGCATTAGCTACCCTTGTAAAGTTTGTTTTGAAAGTTTCCGGTGTTCTTCATATGAATGATTTTTACAGCAGTGAGCAGACCTGCACAGATTGTTTTCGAAATATGATTATCTTGTGGTCTATTATATTGTTGGAAATGATTAATTTTGATAAACTAATGAACTAACCAACCTTTTAGTTGACACTTTAAAGCATGTTTATTCTCAGGTATGAAAGAAATCTTCCGATGTGAATTTGCTCATTTTAGAGATATTACTTGGAATCATTCATGGCATATTTCAAAAGACGTTGCATTCGAGTCATTGAGTTTATCAAGATTATTACTAAGTCAATTATAGTTGGATATTTTATGAAATGGTATGCATGCCGTCAACTTTCGATGTAATGAAAGTTTGTCTTTTAAAAACGAATGCAGTGTTTGTAAAATGTATCATATAGAGGTCAAGTACCTCGCGATGTAACCAAATGTAATGTATTCTTCCATATGGATTAGGACGGGTCGTTAAAAACTATATTTTCTTGATTAAATGTTTCCAACATGTTAAGCAATCAAACTTGTTAAGACTTGATTATTATAAATGAGTTTCATGTAGACAATTGACCACCCAAGTTGACCATCGATTCACGAACGTTAAAACTTGTAAAAACGACATGATAATATATATAGAGATATATATATATATATATATATATTTAACATGATATTATGAGCTATATACATAAAATGAGACTATCGAATTAAGAAACTCGAAACGATATATATAACGATTATCGTTATAACAACGTCTTACTAAATACATATGTATCATATTAAGATATTTATACACTATATTTAACATGATAAAATGATAATTATATATATCATTAAGTATGTTAACAATGAACTTCATATGTAAAACAAGACTACTAACTTGAGAAGTTCGAAACGAGTTATATATGTAACGATTATCGTTGTAACGAAATTTTAATATATATATATATATATATATATATATATATATATATATATATATATATATATATATATATATATATATCATATTAAGATATATTCATACATCATGATATTATGATAATGTAACAAATTAACATCTCGTTAGATATAATAAACAATGGGTTAACTACATTAAATGAGATCGTTAACTTAAAGGTTTCAAAACAACACTTACATGTAACGACTAACGATGACTTAACGACTCAGTTAAAATGTATATACATGTAGTGTATTAAGATGTATTAGTACACTTTTGAAAGACTTCAAAACACATATCAAAGTATTTCTACTTAACAAAAATGCTTACAATTACACTCTCATTCATTTTCATCAACAATTCTACTCGTATGCACCTGTATTTGTACTCGTACAATACACAGCTTCTAGATGTATTTACTATTGGTATATACACTTCAATGATCAGCTCTTAGCAGCCCTTGTGAGTCACCAACACATGTGGGAACCATCATTTGGCAACTAGCATGAAATATCTAACAAAAATACAAACTAATGGAGACTATATGTGTACTCCATATTCACGTGAACTAGCACCAACCATAACACTCTCATTTTTCATCTTTCATGCATCAACTAACTCTATCTAAAGTGTTCTCTCATTGTTCTAAGTGTTCTTCATCATCTTCAACAAAATCTAGCTCAATCTAGTTCATAAATCCTAACCTAAATCAACTTTCAAAACAACTACTCAAGAACACATCAAGAACACTTTCAAGTTTACAAGTCTACTTCCAAGCTTTCTAATCTATCCCAAGTAATCATCTAAGATCAAGAAACTTCTGTTATTTAAAGTAGGTTATCATTTAAATTCAAGGTAACACTCATATTCAAACTTTGATTCGATTTCTATAACTATAAACTATCTTAATTCGAGTAAAAATCTTACTTGAACTTGTTTTCATGTCATGATTCTACTTCAAGAACTTTCAAGCCATCCAAGATCCTTTGAAGCTAGATCATTTCTTGTCACTTCCAGTAGGTTTACCTACTAAACTTGAAGTAGTAATGATGTTCATAACATCATTCGATTCATATATATATAACTATCTTATTCGAAGATTTAAATTCGTAATCACTATGAGTAGAGATTTTTGTGCCAAATTAGATTGTCCATTAACGCCTTTGGATAATAAATTTTTACTCGAATTAGCAAACGGTAAATTAATTACAGCAGATAAAATATGTAGGACCGCGAAATTAAACTGGTTGGCAAAACGTTTAAGGTTAATTTGATACCAGTAGAGTTAGGGAGTTTTAACATGATAATTGGCATGGACTGGTTGAAAAGGGAGAAAGCAGAGGTAGTTTGTTACAAAAATGCGATTCGCATTATGCGCGAGAAGAGAAAACCCTTAATGGTGTACGGAGAAAAGAGCAATGCGAAGTTAAATCTTATTAGTAATCTGAAGGCGCAAAAGCTAATAAGAAAAGGTTGTTATGCCGTTCTAGCACACGTCGAGAAAGTCACATCCGAAGAAAAGAACATCAATGATGTTCCCGTCGCAAAAGAATTTTTCGACGTATTTTTGAAAGAATTACCGGGACTACCTCCGCACCGATCCGTTAAATTTCAAATAGATTTTGTACCAGGAGCTGCACCGATAGCTCGTGCTCCTTCCAGACTCGCACCCAGCAAAATGAAGGAATTACATAGCCAATTACAAGAACTTTTGGAGCGTGGTTTTATTCGGCCAAGCACATCACCATGGGGAGCTCCTGTCTTGTTTGTCAAGAAAAAGGATGGTACATTCAGGTTGTATATCGACTACCGAGAGTTGAACAAACTTACCATCAAGAACCGTTATCCACTACCAAGAATCGATGACTTATTTGATCAACTACAAGGCTCGCCAGTTTATTCGAAGATTGATTTACGTTCCGGATATCATAAAATGCAGGTGAAGGAGGATGATATTCCAAAAACTGATTTTAGAACGCGTTACGGTCATTACGAGTTTATGGTTATGCCGTTTGATTTGACTAACGCACCAGCCGTGTTCATGGACCTCATGAACCGAGTGTGTGGACCATATCTTGACAAGTTTGTCATTGTTTTCATCGATGACATACTTATTTACTCAAAGAATGCTCAAGAGCATGGAGAACATTTGAGAAAAGTGCTAGAATTGTAGAGGAAGGAAAAATTGTACGCTAAGTTTTTAAAGTGTGCATTTTGGTTGAAAGAAGTTCAATTCCTCGAACACGTAGTGAACAAAGAAGGTATTCAGGTTGATCCGTCAAAGATCGAAACCGTTGAAAATGGGGAAACCCCAAAAAATCCAAAGCATATACACCAATTTTTAGGATTGGCTGGTTACTACAGAAGATTCATCCAAGATTTTTCCAAAATAACAAAACCCTTGACTGCATTAACGCATAAAGGGAAGAAATTTGAATGGAAGGATGAGAGAGAAAGCGTTTCAGTTGTTGAAGAAAAAGCTAACTACGGCACATATATTATCATTGCCTGAAGGGAATGATGATTTTGTGATATATTGTGATGCCTCAAAGCAAGGTCTCGGGTGTGTATTAATGCAACGAAAGAAGGTAATTGCTTATGTGTCCAGACAATTAAAGATTCATGAACAAAATTATACGACTCACGATTTGGAATTGGGCGTTGTTATTTTTGCATTAAAGATTTGGAGGCACTACCTATATGGGGTCAAATGTACCATATATACCGACCACAAAAGTTTGCAACATATATTTAATCAAAAACAACTGAACATGAGACAACGTAGGTGGATTGAGCTGTTAAATGATTACGACTTTGAGATTCGTTACCACCCGGGGAAGGCAAATGTGGTAGCCGACACCTTGAGTAGAAAGGACATGGAACCTATTCGAGTAAAAGCTATGAATATAATTACTCATACTAACCTTACTACTCGTATAAAAGAGGCGCAACAAGGAATTTTGAAAGAAGGGAATTTGAAGAATGAAATACCCAAAGGATCGGAGAAACATCTTAATATTCGGGAAGACAAAACCCGGTATAGGGCTGAAAGAATTTGGGTACCAAAATTTAGAGATGTGAGAGAAATGGTACTTAGGGAAGCACATAAAACTAGATATTCAATACATCCCAGAGCAGGAAAGATGTACCAAGATCTCAAGAAACACTTTGGTGGCCGGGTATGAAAGCTGATATTGCTACATATGCAAGAGAATGCTTAACTTGTTCTAAAGTTAAAGCTGAACATCAGAAACCATCAGGTCTACTTCAACAACCAGAAATCCCGGAATGGAAATGGGAAAATATTACCATGGATTTCATTACTAAATTGCCAAGGACTGCAAGTGGTTATGATACAATTTGGGTAATAGTCGATCGTCTTACCAAGTCAGCAACCTTTCTACCAATGAGGGAAGATGATAAAATGGAGAAGTTGGCACGACTATACTTAAAAGAAGTAGTCTCCAAACATGGAATACCAGTCTCTATTATCTCTGATAGGGATGGCAGATTTGTTTCAAGATTTTGGCAGACGTTACAACAAGCATTGGGGACTCGTCTAGACATGAGTACTACCTATCATCCACAAACTGATGGGTAGAGTGAAAAGACGATACAAACACTTGAAGACATGCTACGAGCATGTGTTATTGATTTTGGAAATGGTTGGGATCGACATCTACCGTTAGCAGAATTTTCCTACAACAATAGTTACCACTAGAGTATTGAGGCGGCATCGTTCGAGGAACTTTATGGTAGAAAGTACAGGTCTCTGATTTGTTGGAGCGAGGTGGGGGATAGACAAATTACTTGTCCAGAAATTATCCACGAAACTACCGAGAAGATCATTCAAATTCAACAACGGTTGAAAATCGCCCAAAGTCGACAAAAGAGCTGCGCGAACCTTAAAAGAAAAGATATAGAATTTGAAATTGGAGACATTGTCATGCTTAAGGTATCACCTTGGAAAGGTGTTGTTCGTTTTAGAAAACGGGGAAAACTAAACCCGAGATACATTGGACCATTCAAGATTATTGACCGTGTTGGACCAGTAGCTTATCGACTTGAATTACCACAACAATTAGTCGGTGTACATAATACTTTTCACGTCTCGAATCTGAAGAAATGCTTAGCTAAAGAAGATCTCACTATTCCTTTGGACGAAATTAAGATCAACGAAAAACTACAATTCGTTGAAGAACCCGTCAAAGTAATTGATCGTGAGGTCAAAGGACTTAAGCAAAACAAAATACCAATCGTTAAGATTCGATGGAATGCTCATAGAGGACCCGAGTTCACCTGGGAGCGTGAAGATCAGATGAAGCAGAAATACCCGCACTTATTTCCAGAAGATGAGACAACACCTACAACAGCTTAAAATTTCAGGATGAAATTTATTTAACGGGTAGGTACTGTAGTGACCCGAACTTTTCCATGATTATATATATAATATGAGATTCATATTTACATGATTAAATGTATCCAACATGTTAAGCAATCAAACTTGTTAAGACTTGATTAATTGAAATGAGTTTATGTAGACAATTGACCACCCAAATTGACCGGCGATTCACGAACGTTAAAACTTGTAAAAACGACATGATGATATATATATATGGATATATATATTTAACATGATATTATGATAAGTAAGTATCTTACATGGTATATTAACAATGAGTTATATACATAAAATGAGACTATTGAATTAAGGAACTCAAAACGATATATATAACGATTATCGTTATAACAACGTCTTATTTAAAATAACCACATATGTATCATATTAAGATATTATTACACTATGTTTAACATGATAAAATTATAATTTAATATATCATTAAGTGTATTAATAATGAACTACATATGTAAAACAAGACTACTAACTTAAGGATTTCGAAACGAGTTATATATGTAACGATTATCGTTGTAATAACATTTTAATGTATGTATATATATATATATATATATATATATATATATATATATATATATATATATCATATTAAGATATATTCATACACCATGTTATCATGATGATCTAACAATTTAACATCTCATTGGATATAATAATAATGGGTTGATTACATTAAACAAGATTGTTAACTTATAAGTTTTGAAACAACACATACGTTTAACGACTAACGATGAGTTAACGACCTAATTAAAATGTGTATATATATGTATTGTATTAAGATGTATTAGTACACTTTTGAAAGGCTTAATGACATGTATCAAAATACTTCTACTTAACAAAAATGATTACATTTACATTCCCATTCGTTTTCATCAACAATTCTACTTGTATTCATACAGTAGTTGTACTCGTATTGTACGTAGTTTCTAGATGTATTTACTATTGATCTATACCAATAAAAATCTGCTCCTTAGCAGCCTTAAATGATTAAGAGACATGTGGAACCAAACATTTGGCAACTAGCATGAATTATTACACTAAAAATCAAATTACAACTTGCATTTAATGGACACCCCATTCACCTTTTTTCCATCACACACACACACTTTCATTTTTCAATTTTCTCTCATCCATTTGATCTCTCTCTAGTTCTATGATGATGTTCTAAGTGTTCTTCATCATATTCATCAAAATCTACATTAATCTAGTTCATAAATTCATACATAAATCAATAAACAAAACAACTACTCAAGAACACTTCAAGAACACTTTCAAGTTTGCAAGTCTACTTCCAAGCTTTCTAATCCATTCCAAGTAATCATCTAAGATCAAGAAACCTTTGTTATTTATAGTAGGTTATCTTTCTTATTCAAGGTAATATTCATATTCAAACTTTGATTCAATTTCTATAACTATAACTATCTTAATTCGAGTAGTAATTTTACTTGAACTTGTTTTCGTGTCATAATTCTACTTCAAGAACTTCCAAGCCATCAAAGATCCTTTGAAGCTCAAGTTATTTTCTCATCATTTCCGGTAGGTTTACCTACTATACTTAAGGTAGTAATGATGTTCATAACATCATTCAATTCATATATATATATATATATATATATATATATATATATATATATATATATATATATATATATATATATATATATATATATATAACTATTTTATTCGAAGAGAATTCTAAACTTGTTCACAAACAAAGTTAATCCTTCTAACTTAAATTTTAAAATCAACTAAACACATGTTCTATATCTATATGATATGCTAACTTAATGATTTAAAACTTGGAAACACGAAGAACACCGTAAAAACGGACATACGCCATCGTAGTAAAATCGGGAGCTGTTTTGGGTTGGATAATTAAAAACTATGATAACCTTTGATTTAAAAGTTGTTCTTCTGGGAAAATGATATTTCTTATGAACATGAAACTATATCCAAAAATCATAGTTAAACTCAAAGTGGAAGTATGTTTTTCAAAATGGTCATTTAGATGTCGTTCTTTCAACGGAAATGACTATCTCTTTCAAAAATGACTAGTAACCTATATTTTTAACTATAAACCTATAATTTTTCTGTTTAGATTGTTAATTTTCGGTTTATACAAAACCATAGCCATTTGAAACACTTAAAACGGAATTGTAACGAAGAAATGATGGGTAAAACAAAATTGGGTAAAATTACTAGTTTTAGCTACGGAAATTTTTATAACAAATCTATACTAACCATATCCTAACTAACTTATCCTATATTCTATATATATATATATATATATATATATATATATATATATATATATATATATATATATATATACCTTGATAGACCATAGACACGTATACAATGTTTTGACATATCATATTGACATCATCTATATATATTATTTTGGAATAACCGTAAGACACTATATGCGGTAATGCTCGAGTTAGCATATAATGGGTCAAGGTTGATTCTAAAATAATATATATACCTTGAGTTGTGATCGAGTCTGAGACATGTATACACTGGGTCATGGATTGATTCGAGATAATACGCATATGTTAATTTATTTATGTACTACTAACTGTGGACTACTAATTGTGGACTACTAATGTTGGACTGCTAACTTAACAACTTAAATCGTCAATACGTAATAAAAAATGTTGTGAATATATTTCGATCATACTTTGATATATATGTATATATTTGTTATAGGTTCATGAATCGACCCGTGGCCAAGTCTAATTCTCGACGAATTGATAATCTGTGAAAGTGAGTTATAGTCCCATTTTTACTATCGAATATTTTTGGGATGAGAATACATGCAGTTTATAAATGATTTACAAAATAGACACAAGTATTTGAAATTACATTCTATGATTGAATTATCTTACTGAATATCACCCCTTTTTGCTTGGTAACCTAAGAATTAGTGAACGCCACTAATTGACGTGAATCCTGAAGGTAGATCTATTGGGCCTAACAGACCCCATCCAGGTTATGGATGCTTTAGTACTTCGATTTTAATATACATATGAGTGTTCCTGTATATTTGAGGATATTCTAGATGCATTTTGTTGATGTCGGTTGCCAGGTGTTCTTCATATGAATGATTTTTATACAGATGAGTGTTCCTGTATGTATTACGAAAAATGAAATCTTGTGGTCTATTGTTATTATAATTTGATAAATATATAGGCTAAACCTATAACTCACCAACATTTTTGTTGACGTTTTAAGCATGTTTATTCTCAGGTGATCGTTAAGAGCTTCCGCTGTTGCATATTAAATTAAGGACAAGATTTGGAGTCCATGTTTGTATGATATTGATTAAAAACTGCATTCAGAAACTTATATTGATGTACCATATTATTGTAAACCATTATGTAATGGTCGTGTGTAAACGTTATATTTTAGATTGTCATTACTTGATAATCTACGTTATGTTTTAAACCTTTATCAATAAAATAAAGGTTATGATTTGTTTTAAAAATCGAATGCAGTCTTTGAAAAACATCTCATATAGAGGTCAAAACCTCGCAACGAAACCAATTAATATGAAACGTTTATAATCGGTATGAACAGGACATTTCAATGTATGTGTTAGATGACATGATTAGTGTAACTGTTGTGATTTAATATTTCCTGTAGTTAGTGGCGCACACTTAGCTTCGTGCTAATTCTCCTCCATCTCCTCCCTGTAGGTTGTTAGCTCTTGATGAAGTTACTTTTTAGGGAGAAGACGGGCGTGAAGATGTTATCTACAAGACTTAACTCTGATATTTCCTTACTTTGTTTTAAAACTGGCTGTGAACAGAGTTAGTTTTGGATAACATATACTTTTGAACTGTGTCTTTTTGTAAATGTTAACACGGATAGTCTTGTACCGTTAAACCTATATTTTGATGTAATGTTAAGTGATACCGGTGGTAGTGATTTAACAATTAATTTAAAGTTATATGGGGGCTTGTAATTATCTAGTTGTTTAATGAAAATTGTTAATTAATATAATGCTTCTGCAATGTTTTAAAAAAATGACGGTGTCACAAGTTGGTATCGGAGCATAGATTTGGCAGCATGTGCATTGTGATTGAATGTCATTTCCCAAACTCCGTCAAAAGTATGTCAAATATAACACGCAAGGGGATGGGTTGAGTGAGTGTTAGGACATGATCTGCGTTAATTAGTGTGTACCTACTGTTTATATACTAAGCTTTGGTGCGAGATGTTGTGGTAGTGCAAAAATGACAAATAACGAGAATCAACCCGCTGTCCTTAGATTCCCTGGAACATTAAGAGCCCGTGGAACATTAAGAGCCCCAGAAGAGGATGGGCATGTGTCTTCAAAGGAAGCGACTCCTCACGAAATTCTTGATTTATAGAGTCAACTGTGGGAGGCTCTACAACGAATTAAAGAGCTTAAACAACAACAACAACAACAGGTGTAATCAAACCCTAATATAATAGCACTGAATGCATCGGTACCTCCAACCCTGTAACCACAAAGTGGAAGCTCTTCGCAACAACAATTTTTGCAAACACATTATCAATATCCGCTACCAAACTAGATGCCACCACAATACAACCAAGCTTTTCCAAACCAAGTGATGTACCCGTTCCAAATGCCATTGTTTCAATCTCTGATGTATGAAGCCAAGAAGAAGTGCACATATAAACAGTTTCTTGATTGTAAACCTTCTGAGTTTAGTGATCATACAAATACTACAGTGACATATCAATGGCTGAGGGAAATCGAACGTGTTTTAAAGGCTTGTCAGTGTGAGCCTGAATTAAGGGTGTTGTATGCCAGTAGGATGTTAAAAGGTCAAGCAATGGAGTAATGGGATTCAATCACCGTTTATCTTACCAATGAACAAACAAATCAGATAACTTGGGAGCAATTTCATGCTAAGTTCTGTGAACAATAATGTTTAGAGTATGAAATGGAGAGATTGAAGACTGAGTTCATGAGTATGAAAATGACAGATGATATGTGAATCAATGATGTTTTCGTGATTTTACCTCTAAGTTAAGGTTTATTCAGCAGTAGGTACCAAGCTAGATGAAAAGAGTGCAACATTTTGTGAGGGTGATTAAACCAGAGTATAGAACGGTTGCTAGGTTTGCTCAAATCTCTAGCACAAGCTCATGAAATGGCTAAGGATACGGAAGGAGATGCGAAGGCGGTAAGAAGTGCAAGTTTCGAAAGTTGGTCCTTTGGGGGAAGGTCAGAGAATATGTCATATAGTCAATCAAGTCAGCAATCAAGTAGACAATTGGGTAATTGTTGTAACAAGTTGTGTGGTAATAAACAGCAAGGTAAATCAAGTATGAGTGGGTCGAGCTCTAGTTCGAGAAATTGGTGTGCTGTTTGTAAATCTACTCATGAAGGGCCGTGTTCTCCAGCGATAAGGAGATGTTTAAAATGTGGGGTTTTGGGTCATGATACCTTTAATTGTTCATTTAAAAATAATGTATGTTGGAGCTGTCACAAGGAAGGTCATCAATCTGCTTGTTTCCCATCAACGTCAAGAAGTGGTTATAGGGCAGGGTTAGGGGCCAGGTCAACGTCCACGGGGGGATACTCTGCCTCCACTACCAGGCAGAAGAGAAAGAACCATCCGACGGCTGAAGCTAGAGCAATCCAAATGACGGTAGATGCTGCAACCGCTACCGATGACATCATAACCGATATGTTTTTGGTTAACTCCTTGCCAGCTCGTGTGTTGTTTGATTTAGGAGCGAATCGTTCCTTTATCTCCTTAGGCTTCTGTGATAAGTTGAAGTTGCTTTCTAGAATATTAGATGAGCCTTTGAGAATAGAAGTAGTTGATGGTAAATCGGTCCCATGCACATCATCTGTGTCTGGAATTACCATTAAGATCGACGACCATCCTTTTCCTATAACTTGTTTGTTGATGCCTAGACCTAGTTTTGATGTAGTGGTAAGCATGAACTAGTTGAGTTTAAATAGGGCTAGTATCAAGTGCCATAAGAAGATGATTTCGTTCCCTTTGGCCTACGGGTCTCGGGTGGTAGCTAAGGCGAACACGGTGGTTTTAATTTTCCTATAGTTTCCCTAATGAAAGCTCAGAAGGCAATGTTGAAAGTGTGTGATTCTTTCTTAGCTTATGTAATCGATGTTAAGAAAGGGAAGAAACATGTAACCGATATTTCAGTTGTGTCAGAATTTCCCGAAGTGTTTTCAGATGATTTATCCGGGTTACCGCCGGTACGTGAAGTAGAGTATAAAATTAAATTGGTTTCAGGTGCTACACCAGTGGAAAAAGTTCCTTACAGATTAGCTCCGTCACAAATCCAAGAAATGATGTCTCAGGTTCAAGAACTGTTAGATAAAGGGTTTATTCGACCAAGCTCGTCGCAGCGGGGTGCCCCTGTGTTATTTGTGAAAAAGAAAGATGGGCCGCTTAGAATGTGTATAGATTAACGTGATTTGAATAAGAGAACGATAAAGAATAAGTATCCTCTACTGAGAATAGATGATTTATTTGATCAGTTACAGGGTGCTTCTTACTTTTTAAAGATCGATTTACGTTCCGGGTATCACCAGGTACGACTTGCAGAGACCGATATACCGAAAACAACGTTTAGAACTAAATAAGGGCACTATGAATTTCTAGTTATGCTATTTGGATTGACGAACACTCCAGCAGTGTTTATGGATTTGATGAATAAAGTGTGTTGCCAATATCTCGATAAGTTTGTGATTGTTTTCATAGACGACATTTTGATTTATTAGAAAACAGAGAGTGATCATGCAACACATTTTAGGTTAGTGTTAAAACTTCTAAAACAAGAACAGTTATATGCAAAATTCTCCAAATATAAATTTTGGTTGCGGGAAGTGTAGTTTTTGGGTCACGTGGTTTGCGAACAGGGTATAAAAGTGGATCAGTCCAAGATAGAGGCACTAGTGAATTGGAACTCACCGAAAACTCCGACAGAAATCAAAAGTTTTCTTGGTTTAGCAGGTTATTACCGTTGGTTTATCAAAGACTTTTCGAATATAGCAGGTCCGATGAATAAGTTAACCAGAAAAGATGTAGCCTTTCGATGGACTGGTGATCAAGAAAAGGATTTCCAGACTCTTAAACAGTTGTTATGCGTCACACACAGGTTTGTATTGTGTTTTAATGCAGAGAAATAAGGTTATAGGTTATGCCTCACGACAACTGAAGGATCATGAACGAAACTACCCTACTCATGATTTAGAGTTACCTACTCTAGTTTTTGCATTGAAACTTTGGAGACATTTTTTGTATGTTACGGACTGTGAAATTTGCACCGATCATAAGAGTCTTCAGAATATCCTTTCGCAGAAAGAGTTGAATATGCGTTAACGTCGATGGCAAGAACTGATTAAAGAATATGCCTTGAGTTGCAAGAAAATGGTTGAAAATGTCCGATTTATGATAATTGAGATAGTTTCAGACCTGATTGACCGATTGAAAACCGTTCAATTAGTATCCCTGAATTACAAAAACGTAAAGACTGAGCAAATGACGAAACAAAAATTGGACCTATCCAATGAATCTAGAGGATTAAAGACCTATAATGACCGAATATGGGTGCCTTTGCTTAGAGATTTAAGGGATTTAATCCTTACAGAAACACACAAATCTAGATTAACAGTGCATCCGGGTAGTACAAAGATGTATAGAGATTTGTAAACACTGTATTGGTGGCAGACAATGAAGACAGATGTTGTAAATTTCGTTGAAAAGTGTCATACTTGTGCACAAGTGAAAGCGGAACATCAGAAAAACCGTATGGATCTTACGACAGTTGGAAGTTCTTCAGTGGAAATGGGATAATATTAAGATGGATTTTGTGACCAAATTACCCCAAACCTAGAAAGGTCATGACATGATTTGGGCGATAGTGGATTGTCTGACAAAGAGTGCTCACTTCTTAGTTACACGTGAAGCCACTTCGTTAAGTAATTTAGCAGATTTTTACTTAAAAGAGATAGTCAGCAGACATGAGGTGCTGTTGTCCATAGTTTCTGACAGAAATACTAGATTCGTATCGAACTTTTAGAACATTCTACAATAGAATTTGGGTAAACGGATGAATCTAAGTACAGCTTATCATCCAAAGAAAGACGGTCAGAGTGAACGAGTGATTCAGACTTTAGAGGATATGTTAAGAGTGTGTGTTTTAGAATATGGCGGTTAGTAGGATTTGCATCTTCCATTGATAGAGTTCACCTACAATAATTCATATCATTCGAGTATTGGAATGCCGCCGTATGAAATTTTGTATGGTCGAAAGTGCAGAACTCCTACGTGTTGGTTAAAAGCGGGTGAGAGACTATTTGCAGGACCTGAGATTAATTAGATAACCGCTGAAAAGGTTGAAATTACGCGTGAGAAATTAAAAGCAGCCAGAGACCGACAAAAGTTGTATGCTGATCCGCGTAGACGTCCGGTGACATTTGATGTAGGTGATCATGTATACTTAAAGGTATCACCGTGGAAAGGGGTTATCAGATTCGGTAAACGTGATAAGCTAGCACCGAGGTTTATTGGGCCATTTCCGATCAAAGAGATTTTGAATGATCAAACCGTAGTTTTAGATCTTCCTCCCGTGTTAGGAGGGATTCACAACTCATTTAATGTGTGTTATTTAAGAAAGTGTAAAGTCGAGGACGAAAGTCTGATTCTTTCGTTCAAAGATCTAAAAGTGGATTTGACCAAGAAATTAGTTGAAGAGCCGATCAGGATAATCTACAGGAAAGTCACCAAGTTGAGGAAAAAGCAGATTCCTATGGTGTTAGTGGAGTGGCGGCACAGCTTAGGTGCCAACATGACGTGGGAAACCGAGGAGTTAATGAGAGCGCGTTATCCCCATTTGTTTGACCTTGACCAGATTCCGAGGACAAAATCTCCTTAAGGGGTTTGATTTGTAACATCCTCAAACCGGGCCTAGTTTTAAGATTACTAAATTACCCTTAGTGTGTTTACATGGCTTTATAAGTGTTTTTATTTTTATCAACAAGGGTCACAGAATAGGTTTGTTTATTTAACTTAGACTCCGTTAGGATCGCCTAGTAATATGTGAAAGATATTAGATATTTGATAAATACACGTGTGTTGTGGGGTATGAGATTTAATCCCAAATTAAGCGACTTGAGCTGCTCTCTATCACATTTTCTTCCACCTCCCAGCTTATTCACTTAAAACACTCTGTACCTTCATCCTCTCAACTACCAAACCCTAGTTTTCTAATCTTTATTCTAGAGCTCAAATATTTACATCTTGTTCCTTACGATTTACTGATTCTTTTGAGGTAAGAATCATGGCATTTCATGTCTTAATCTTTGACAAAATGAAGATTATGTGTTAGGTTTGTTAAAAGTGTAATTTTGGGTTAAAATGGTTTGATTTGGTGTTGTTTGTTTCAAAATCTAGTGGGTTTATGTCTCTAAATGTTTAGTGTACTTGATTTGCTTAGTTTTGGGGTTAGAAAAGAGCTCTAGAGCAGGAATTGGAGGATTTTGGGTTAAACCCGTAGTTGAGTTCATCTTCATCTGCAGATGAACACGGTCGGCCGAGCGTCTCTTGACACTCAACCGACAGTCTCGACCATCGACCGAGTGTGTAGACCATCGACCGAGGGTGTTTGTATGTGACCATCGACCGAGTGACTAGACACTCGGCCGAGTGTGTGATTGACAGAAGGCCGATCGTCTTTGACAATCGACCGAGGGTCTTTGGCAGTTAAAATTTCACTAAGTGTTGATGCCTAGTCGTTATGCTGCCAGTATGTCGAATTTTATTTTGAATACCTTAACAGTTAGGATTTTGCTTTTAATATAAGTGTATTATGTGTGCCATACGTGGGGGTGTGTGAAACCCTGCCATTGAATAAGTATGTGGAATAAAGTGACTGACTTGTGTTGTTAACATTTCAGTAGTATTAGTACTATTATTGGAATAAAGTGACTGACTTGTGTTATCTTTGTTCAGGTGATAAAGACAAAGAAAAGGCTCAAGAAGATTAGACCTTCGAGATCCTTCTGTGGCTGGTAATTGGTGAGTGGGACCATCTGGAGACCGATAGTACTGATTAACATGTTAATCTATGATGATTGTTATGATTAACATGCTATTTATTAGTAGTTGTTTATGGCCTTATGATAACATCTTGTTATGTGTTGCCATGTGTGTTAGAGCCCAGCGCGTCCATATCGGGGAGTTTAGATGGGAGAGATCAACCTGCGGGTTAAGTTCCACATGATGTAGCCAGTGTCCATGTTTGTATATGTTTGAATGATGCGTTCGTCGCATGTGGATGATTTATGCACACATGGATGCGCGAGGAACTTTCGGTAAGCCCCCAGTCTGATCAACTGGCGGTAAAGTGTTCGGCAGGACCGCCGATGTCTCTGTAGAATGCACTTGGGTTTGATCAGCTTTTACTCCTATTGATTAGCCACCCATGCCTACACGTACTCGTTTTTTATGGATGTCGGGGGTTGAGGGCATAAGCCTAACGTAATTAACGTGATATGAACGTTTAGGTAGAACATAACGAATATAAAGTCACTACCTATTCATGAGTCAGTATTTCACAATCTTAGTCAAGTAACTGATGAAATCATAGCACACGCTTACTTTAACCTTATTTGAATTACAAATTTAAATTTTATCGTATTTACTTTCTTTAATTATCTACCTTAAATCTTAGAAAACCCTAAAATTAACCCAAAACTACTCCTTAATCTAATTAATTACTACGACAAATCTACGGATAAGGTTTGATTCTGTTGTCTTCTTACACGAGCGACCCTATGTCATACTTCCCTTACTCACCCATAGTAAGCAGTAGTAGATTTAGGCCCCACATATTATATATTTAAAACACTGTCCTCTTACTAATACCCTTTATAGACGGCCGCGGCATGACGACACCGCACTAAAATAAACCGTCAGTTCCAGTAACTAGGCGGGAGATGAGCTTGAAACAGTAAGGTGCGAATTAGATTGTTAATGGTGCGGAGCATGCATTCGGACTTTCTGTCTTGCTTAGAGGTGTGAGGGCGGGAGAATTGGAATTGAATACCATTAGTTTGAAGAAGTTGATGGAAAGCAGTGTTATCGAATTCGCCCCCATTATCACATTGAAATGCTTTGATTATTGGTTTAATTGAGTACGAACAAATGTACGAAATTGTATGAATGTTGTAAGTGCGTCAGATTATTGTGTAACGGAAAAACTATACATAATGCGAAAAATGATTAAGAAATATAATATAATATTTTAAACCGCTAAGATTAGAAACATGAGATGTCCATAAATCCGAATGGATAATATCAAAGGTAGCATTAACATTAGAACTAAAAACAGAAAAAGGGAGTCACAAGTATTTTCCAAGCAGACACGCATGACAAATAACATGGGACGACGATTTATCACAAATAATATCTTTATTAGAAAGGAGTCTTCGAAAAACATCATGTTTGGGATGTCCGAGATGCTGATGCCATGTAACCGGACTGGTGAGAAGAGCCTGCTGAGAAGAGTGAGAGGTGGGTAATGTAAGTGTGTATAGATCTCCGGTGCTATCACATCGGAGAAACAGACGACGCGTCAGATAATCTTTTACAGAAAAATCAAAAGGATCAAATACAGAATCTAGATTATCACGGGTAAATTGACGAATATATATAAGATTTTTCACGATGATAGGGGTTACAAGTACATTATTTAAATATAACGATCGATGTACAATGAGTAACAAGTTATGACCGGTGTTAGTGACTGGAATGGTGTTCTCGTTACCAACGGCTCTAACAAATATTTTCAATTATTAAAAACAGTACTAAGATTATTAATACATGAGGTAAAATGTGAAGACGCACCAGTGTCCATGTGCCACCCGGCACCACCGTAATCGGGTTGGACTGCGTACAAGCATTGGGCATGTTGTTGGGCCTGAATTATTTTCAGAAGTTGGGCATTAGTATCCTTATTGGGCCTGTAGTTACCTTCATAGTTACCTTCATGACTCCTTGTGTGACTTCCAAACAACCAACCTACGATCGCTATTATTTTTTGTACTAGATGACCAGAGAGAGTTCGACTAAGGATGAATTCGGCCAGTTTGTGCCATCAAGGATTGTCGTTGGATTTGCAATTCACTTAAAAAAAAAAAAAAAAATAAATAATTGAATATGATTTGAATATAAATTAAAGGGTGAGACGGTGTTGGCTTTGAGGCTAGTGACGTTGCAACACATGAGGCATACACGTGTTTATGATTCTATACATGATAATTGAAACGAAGGATAGAATAGAAAATAGAGAATAATGGTACGTGCAGTGATTACAACTTTGAAGAAAGGAGTTGAATTTTTTTCTTTTGTTTTGGGTGTTGATTTACGAAACAGGAGCGGTGTTTTTTATTTATTTTTTTGTTGAACGATCAAAGTCTTTATTTTTGATTGTTTAGTGGCTGATTTTCAGAGAGAAGCGATAGTGATACCTTGTGTTTTGGTGTAGCCGTGATAATTTGTGTTTTAGGATAGAGAGTTTTTGCCTGATACCATGTTACAAAATACAAATGTAAATACGAGTATGATACAAAGATAAATAGATGTGATAGTTGACTTGCTTTCATTCCTCAAAAGATGAGTATAGTATAAATATGCCTAGCTAGATAACCATGGTATTGATATAATAATAAATACAATGATATGTAAGTTTATAATGTGATATGCTAGGTGTCTTTCTAAAAGTAAGATGCAAACTGTATATGGGAAATATCCGTTAACAGTCAGAGTCCACCCATCTACGAGTCTTAACCCACGGGAAGATAACATGGTCTCTTTGTACGAGAAATGAATGCCAATTGTAAGTAATAGAAATGAATGTGTCTGCATTTAAGCAAATCCAGAGATCGGGTACGTCCTGAAGTTGAACATTACCAATAATCACAAACACAGCCTTCTTGACCTCAGGGATATGACCCAACCGTTTTCAACCGGCGAACCATTTTGACAAAGTGCGAAGAGCCGTTTTGACCTAGGATATGGCTATGATTTTTGACTTAATCTGTTATTGTTGTCTTCGTAACTTTGCTGATTGAGAAGCTTATGAATATCAGGTTAATTAGTTGATAAATTTGGCTTAATCTTGTATAATAATTTATCTTATGATGTTGCATCAGTAGTGAAGATTTAAGTGGTAAATAAGCTTCATTATATATGATATTTACTCAGTACTGTGCTGCTGATACAGTAGCCCTGTACCTTTTTAATATATTCCTGAATGATACACTTTTCTTGGGAAGTCACTAATTATGACTTGTTACGCGATTCTTTTCAAAAAATAATAGGATAACTATATCCACAGGTGATTCATATTATGTATGATGACTATGACGATAAAAATCGAACTGGTAGAATAAGGGGAAAACACTAAGACCACAATTATCGGTTCGTCAAAAATCAAGTCAAAGGAGGCGTCAATTTTTTGGGGCCGATACTAGCACCACTTCTTGCCACCGCCATTTCCCCCGTACTCCAATCTGTTAAAAAGTAGCATATTTCAGCACAAGCTTTTGACCGTTTGAAACCGTTTAAAAATAAATTAATACTAGCACCAAGTCATTATAATTGCTGCTTCTCTGCTTCACTTTCATATATAGTTTCATTATTATATATCGTGAATGTTGGTCATTATAACTGTTTTCATTATTCACTTTCTCTGAGTATTAGATATTAAATTGAAATAACTATATTTTTAAATTGTTTAATCATACAAATTCTACACATAATTGTTGGTCTACTTCTGGTCCCTAACATTTCCAACTGGTGGCTTATCCATTTGATGTTCACCACTCAAATTATACACTTAACTCTTGATCTATACTCCCTTATCAACAATTTAATGTTCACCACACAAATTCTAAGTCTTGGTCTACTCCCTTAATTCACATGCTATTTCCCTTCCTTTGAAATCATTCAGATCTCATTCTCTAAATACAAACAACAAAAAAACGAACAATTTTTCATTCTCTAAATACAAATGGCTGATATCATTGTTGGTGCAGTTGTGGATGAGCTTATCAAAAACTTAATGTCTGCTGACTTGATGAAGTTGGCTCGATATCAAGGAATCGATACTCAGCTGAACAAATGGACGGACAAGTTGACCTTGATCCAAGATGTGCTTGCTGATGCAGACCAGACTCACATAACTTAACAATTTGTTAAAACGTGGCTACACAGACTTCAGGTTTTGGCTTACGACATAGACGATGTGGTTGATGATTTGGACACTGAAGTTATAAAGCGCAAACTCAATCAAGAAACTCATGCCACTAGTAGTAAGTTACTGAAGCCTTTTCCAGCTTGTTGTACTAATTTATATCCTCGTAACATGATTTATGGTCATAAGATGAAGTCTAAGGTAGAAGAGATTACCTCTAGACTAAATGATCTTGCTGATGAGAGAAATAAACTAGGCCTGTTGGGTGTCAATGTGAAAGCTAAAACTGGATCGAAGGGTAAAAATGTACAAACTTCACTAATTGATAAGTCCACGGTTTTGGGTCGGGAAGCGGATGCAGATTCATTGATCGCAAAGTTGTTGGAGGATGAAGACTTGAATCGAAAAGTAAGCGTCATGTCCATCGTAGGTCTCGGTGGGATCGGGAAAACAACTCTTGCAAAAATTTTGTACAATGATGAGAAAGTTATGGCTCATTTTGAACTCAGGGTGTGGGTTTGTGTGTCAGACGAGTTCAGCGTATTCAATATCAGCAACGCTATTTTTCAAGCAGTAGATGGACATAACCAAGATTTTGCAAGTCTTGATCTTCTTCATGTGGCCCTGAAAGAAAAAGTAGCAAATAAGAGGTTCCTAGTTGTATTAGACGATATTTGGAACGAAGACCACAGTCAATGGGAACTCCTTAAAAGCCCTTTTCTTGTTGGGTCCACCGGAAGTAAAATCATCGTTACCACCCGCAAGAACAAAGTCGCTTTAGTGATGGACAGTGCCCAACCTCACATGCTAAAGGGTTTGTCTGATGAGATAGCTCTTTCTGTTAGGATATTAGGACCCAAACAACACAAGTGATTCTTCAAGATCACTCACCCACTTAATGAACGAAAGAATATAAATGCGAAAAAGTAAATCGACACAAGATATAACGTGGTTATATGCAATCGTTGTGATTGCTTTAGTCCAAGGACCAACTAGAGATCGTTTATTTACTGAATATTTGAGAGTGCTGTGTTACAATGACTATGAATGAGCTCTATATATAGAGCAAACAAGAAACCAACCAAACTACAACTTGATCTTCAAGTGTGCTAGTAATCATGAAAGATAAACCAACTAGCCATGCTTTACACCCACTAATGACATGATCACAGCCACAATTAGTGGTGTAAAGCAACCCACTAAGCACCTAAAGTGAAAGGAGAATCAATCAAGATCGGATCCCATGTGTGCAAGTTACCCACTTGCTGCCAGACATCGTGCGCGCCGTTCACACTCCCAAACTTCGAGCAAGCCTTCTGATCAAAACTTCTCTAGTGCGCGCAGGGAGCGCGCCGCGCACCATCACCGCGCACAATCAATTTGCTCTGTTTTTGATCTGTTTTTCTCTGTTTCACGCTTACCGAAATCTGCAAAATCCGTGCAAGTGTTGAAACAGTTTTTAGTGACACTTTTTCCAGTTTTGTTTAAATGTCTCCACACTCCAACAATCTCCCACTTGGAGACTTTGAACAAGCTCCATTCATATCAATGAATTTACCAAGAACATTAAACCACCTTCGATTACCGCCAAATATCATTTGGGACACGCACGCTCAACACATTCTTCGGATGAGTAGACTTTCGATAAAAGGTCCTCAATACTACTTGTTAAAATTGTAACACCATTCACATCTCTAGCTGGGGTCTTCTCTCATCAATTCATGAGAAGACCAATTGAGGTAATGCAAAACCTCAATTTTTCCGTCGTAACCACCTTAGTAAACATATCGGCAGGATTCTTTGTACCAAGGATTTTCTCCAAGAATAAAGTGTCATCATTTATATGTTGTCGAATAAAATGATACCTTATCTTGATGTGTTTCGTTCGACTATGAAACACCGGATTCTTCCCAAGATGAACCGCACTTTGATTATCACAATACAAGACGCAATAGTCTTGTCTTTTACCCAACTCGCCTAAGAAGTTCTTCAACTATACTAGCTCTTTAGAAGCTTCCGCAATAGCCATGTATTCGGCTTCGGTGGTTGACAAAGCAACACTCTTTTGCAATCGAGATAACCAACTAATCGCCGTCTTCCCCATTGTGAAAACATAACCCGTAGAGCTTTTCCCCGAATCATCACATCCACCCAAATTAGCATCCGCATAACCTCTAAGTATGAGATTGTTTTTGGAGAAACACAATCCCATATTAGAAGTACCTTTCAAATAACGAAGCAACCATTTGACCGCTTCCCAATGCTCTTTTCCCGGATTAGACATATAACGACTTACAACTCCCACTGCTTGAGCAATATCGGGTCTTGTACAAACCATGGCATACATAATACTACCCACGGCTGATGCATATGGAACCTTTTCCATATCCTTCTTGTCTCTTTCCGTTTTTGGTGATTGACTTTTCGATAACTTTAAGGTGCTTCCCAAATGCATAGAACGAGCCTTTGAATCTTCCATGTTGAACCTCTCTATTACTTTCTCAATATATTTGGATTGAGACAAGTATAGAGTACCCTTCACGCGATCACGCACAATACTCATGCCAAGTATTTGCTTAGCACCGCCAAGATCTTTCATCTCGAATTCTCGGGAAAGTAATCCCTTCAACTTGTTAATTTCGGACATGTTTGAACCTGCAAGTAACATGTCATCAACATACAACAATAAGATTATATAAGAAGACTTGGATTTCTTCAAGTAGCAACAGTGATCCGCTTCACATCTTAAGAAACCAATCTTCTTCATAAAATCATCAAACTTCAAGTACCATTGCCGAGGTGCTTGCTTCAATCCATACAAACTTTTCTTTAGCTTACAAACCCACTTCTCTTTACCCTTTACCTCAAAGCCCTCGGGTTGCCTCATGTAGATCTCTTCAACAAGATCACCATGTAAGAATGCAGTTTTTACATCTAGTTGCTCAAGATGTAAGTCTTCGGATGCGACTATAGAAAGTATCAAACGGATAGTAGTCATTTTAACTACCGGTGAAAATATCTCTTTGTAGTCAACCCCTTCCTTTTGTTGAAAGCCTATGACTACCAAACGAGCCTTGTACCTTTTCTTGCCATCCGACTCATTCTTGATTCGATACAACCATTTGTTTTGCAATACCCTTTTATCATGAGGTAAATTCACTAGTGACCAAGTTTTATTCTTCTCAAGTGAACCCATCTCTTCTTTCATGGCAAGCTCCCATTGTATAGATTCTTTTGTTTTTCTTGCCTCAAAGTAACTTTCGGGTTCACCATTCTCGGTATAGAGCAAGTAGTTTGCTGATGGAGAATACCTAGGATTAGGTTTAGGCACTCTAGTCAAGCGTCTTGGTGTAGGAGTAACCGGAATGGTTGGACCGGTTTCATTTGTGTCCTCCTCATCACTAGAACTCGCACTATGTTCGGAATCATCACCGCTTTCCGAATCATCCCCATCATTAGCATTTTTTGACGCCTCACCGTTATTCAGCAATTCATTGTTTCCCGTACTCCCACTAGAACCTGCAAGATCATAAATAGAAACATCGTCAAAAGTAACTTGACTCGGTTTAGGACTCCCCGTTTCCGGTTTGCCATAGACCGAATCTTCATCAAAAGTAACATCTCGCGAACGAATTACTTTTCTAGCCTCGTTGTCCCAACAACGATAGCCCATTTCATCTGACCCGTAGCCTATGAAAATACACTTCTTTGACTTAGCTTCAAGCTTGTCTTTATCCGCATCTTTGGTCTTCACATATGCATTACACCCAAAGATCCTAAGATGACCATAACTCACCTTCTTGCCTTGCCATTCTTCCTCGGGAATTCGGAAACCCAACGGTGTTGAGGGTCCCCTATTTATCAAATAAGCCGCCGTGTTAACCGCATCCGCCCAAAACATTTTAGGCAAACCGGCATGTAGTCTCATACTCTTAGCCCTTTCATTTAACGTATTATTCATACGTTCGGCGACCCCATTGTGTTGCGGTGTCTCCGGTACCATTTTCAACATTCTAATACCGAGCTTTGCACAATGGTCTTTAAACTCAAGACTACCATATTCTCCTCCATTATCCGACTTTAAGCACTTAACCTTCAAGTTAGTCTCATTTTCTACCATAGCTTTCCACTTCACAAAAGTATTAAATACATCGGATTTAGCTTTAAGAAAATAAACCCATACCTTTCGAGTGGAGTCGTCAATGAAGGTGACATAATAACGAGAACCTCCATGTGATTCTACATTAGTTGGACCAAACACATCCGTATGAACGAGCTCCAATTTCTCCTACTTAGGTGCATTCCCTGATTTCCCAAAAGTCACCTTCTTTTGCTTCCCATAAACACATGGTTCGCAAAACCCAAGTTCTACCTTCTTCAAATCCGGAATTCTTCCACTCGAAACAAGCATCTTCATACCCTTCTCACTCATATGCCCGAGTCTTCGGTGCCATAGAGTTGATTCGGACTCAACATTAACCGTAGCAACCACCGTGTCTTCATCAAACACTTCAACCATATAAAGAGTTCCCCTTTTATGTCCACGAGCCACAATACTACTACCCTTTAACCACCTTCCATTGGCGGTTTTCAAAAGTAACCGCGTTACCTTCATCATCTAATTGACCAACCGAAATAAGTTTCCTTTTCAATTTAGGAATGTACCTTACGTTCTTCAAAGTCCAATTAGAACCAAGAGTAGTCTTCAAAACAACATCTCCAATGCCCTCTATGTTGAGTTGCTTGTTGTCCGCCAATCTCACCTTGCCTTGATATGAATGAAAATTCTTCATCATGCTTTTGATATGAGTAGCATGAAACGAAGCTCCCGAATCCAAGATCCAAGACTCCATAGAATTTTCAACACTACACAAAAGTGCATCATCACTTTCCCCTTCGGCCAAGTTTACACCTTTCATGGAACCATTTTTGCAATTCCTTTGAAAGTGCCCTTTTTAATTGCAACCCCAACAAGTAACTTCACTTCTATCTTTCGATGGATGCCTCTTCTTAGACTTCTTCCTACCCTTCTTCTCACCGCGTTCAAATTTTCTACCACGGTTGTCGGTACTTAACAAAGAACCGGATGTCGATTCTCCCGAGTTTCTTCTACGAGTATCTTCACCAAGAATCAAATCCCTTATAGCTTCAAACGCTAGCTTAGTAGTTCCCGTAGAGCTACTAACCGCGGTAACCGTACCCGACCAACTTTCCGGTAATGATGAAAGCAAGATAAGTGCTTTTAGTTCATCATCAAACTTAATCTCTACCGATTCAAGTCTTGAAACGATATTATTAAATTCATTGATATGATCCGTTGCACTCGTACCTTCCTTCATCTTAGTATTAAACAATTGACGCATGAGAAATACCTTATTTGCAGCTGTAGGTTTCTCATACATGTTAGAGAGTGCTTTCAAGCAAGCAAACGTCGTCTTCTCATTCACAACGTTGTATGCCACGTTCTTAGCAAGTGAAAGACGAATAGCACCCAAAGCTTGACGATCCAAAAGCGTCCAATCGGCATCGTCCATGCTTTCGGGCTTGGTCTCTAACAAGGGTTGGTGTAGCTTCTTTTGATACAAGTAATCTTCAATTTTCATCTTCCAAAAGCCAAAGTCTCTTCCATCGAATCGGTCGATTCTAAACTTCCCATCTTTCGCCATCGTTCCCTTAACGAAACCTTGTGCTCTGATACCAGTTGTTAGGATATTAGGACCCAAACAACGCAAGTGATTCTTCAAGATCACTCACCCACTTAATGAACGAAAGAATATAAATGCGAAAAAGTAAATCGACACAAGATATAACGTGGTTATATGCAATCGTTGTGATTGCTTTAGTCCACGGACCAACTAGAGATCGTTTATTTACTGAATATTTGAGAGTGGTGTGTTACAATGACTATGAATGAGCTCTATATATAGAGCAAACAAGAAACCAACCAAACTACAACTTGATCTTCAAGTGTGCTAGTAATCATGAAAGATAAACCAACTAGCCATGCTTTACACCCACTAATGACATGATCACAGCCACAATTAGTGGTGTAAAGCAACCCACTAAGCACCTAAAGTGAAAGGAGAATCAATCAAGATCGGATCCCATGTGTGCAAGTTGCCCACTTGCTGCCAGACATCGTGCGCGCCGTGCACACTTAAACGTGCGCGCCGTTCACACTCCCAAACTTCGAGCAAGCCTTCTGATCAAAACTTCTCTAGTGCGCGCAGGGAGCGCGCCGCGCACCATCACCGCGCACAATCAATTTGCTCTGTTTTTGATCTGTTTTTCTCTGTCTCACGCTTACCGAAATCTGCAAAATCCGTGCAAGTGTTGAAACAGTTTTTAGTGACACTTTTTTCAGTTTTGTTTAAATGTCTCCACACTCCAACACTTTCGTTATTTGCCTATAATGCACTAAATGAAGACAACTTTGACGAATATCCATCACTTAAAGTAATTGCAAAAGGTATAATTAAGGTATAATTGCAGAAGGTATCCATCACTTAAAGTTTGAGGAAAAAACTTTGACAGTAGATACAGGTACAAAAAGTCCAACATGTCTATTTCTTACGATAACTGGTGCATATGTTAGCTTTAGTTAATAGGATATTATTTTTTTTTTATGTTTGTTAAGTTTCATTGCAAATAACTAAAAAACTTATGATCTTTTTTGAAACTTTATATTCATTCAGGCCCTTCATCTGTTTGATGAAATTCCTCAAAGATATGCATTTTTATATTTATTTTCTGGAAAGGGAAGACTATAGTACTCATTTGTGTGCTTACTTTACTTTTGTTCTTTTGCTGCACAATACTTATATAATGATGTTATTGTAACTATCATTGGCTTATTTGATATAGTAGAATATATTGGAATTTATTATGATATGTGTCCACTTCCTCAGGTGGTTTCGGTGATTGTTGAACAGATGTCACAAGGAGAATTGAAGTGGAAAATTAAGAGCATTCAACTAAGGTAAGGGTATGTTTCCAAATATCTTCATTTAGTTGTTTAAAAAATTTGAGAATCTGTTTAGATTAAGTTGATGGTAAATCAGTTAGTTGTGATTTAAATTTGACACGATTATAGGAGGGACCAATATACGAACTCAAAACGCTTTGGCATGATTAAACGACTAATCAATACTGGCTTTAGTTTACATCTCAGCTTTAAACTCAAAATGTACTTCTCATGTTTACAAAATAATCTGTGTGTTGTTCGAAAACAGAAATAGAGCTGTTCGATAGCTCCTGCCAGAACAGAAGGCTCAAAGCCATGTTTAAGATGTGATTAAAGCTCTCAACTGTACGTTCGCGTCAGAAATTTCTTTGACATTATGTAACACCATAAATCATGATATGGTTTTAGTGTTGGTGAACAAAACATGAATATACTGAAACAATCATGGCATGTTTTTTTTTTGTGTGTGTGCGTGGTTTAAAAGCGTTCATTATATATGTGTATTAGCTCGATTTAAACTTCTTAAAAACTATAAGTGTTTATCCAAGTTTATGTGTTACCAGATTTATCATCTTCTGAAACATATTGATTTTTTTTTTTTTTTTTTTCGAACGGCTAAAACATATTGATTTATATTTTATTCGAGAAGATAAGATCAAGAACCAACAATGCAACAACCCAACAAGTTTATATGTTACCAGTTCACTCAGGAGTTCTTCGAATCTAGTTGTTCGAATTTGAATATTTTATGTTCAATTTCTAAACTTAACATGATTCATATCGGTGGTGTTAATTGGACTCGAATCAGTTTTGACCCATCACCAACCCACCAACCGGCCCATTTTGCCACCTCTAGATGAAAGTGGTACAGCTAAAAACCACGAAGGAGCCAATACACAAACACTAACCTTCCATATCGATTATGCACGAGAACAATCAACGGGCTAATTAACTTCAACTTACTTTCTTGATGTGCACTCAAATGTATGCACACTTATGGCACGTGTTAGTAGTTGAAAGTTAGTTACAAATGTAAACAGAATTCAGTTACAAATTAGATCGTAGTAGCTATAAATAGATTTTTCAAATGTTACAGAAGTCATTCAGAAATAATAAGAAACTTTCTCTCCCAAATTCTGATCTTATCTGACTTCAATTCGATTAAGAGAATGTCATCGATTCATTGCAATTCAGCAAGTTCATATCATTTCTGCACATTAACCCAGATAAAACATAACCAAATTCGACCCGTTTAGTAGCAAATGCATCAAATACATAGCACTTTGTTTACACCTAAAATTCGTCACTTTAATGTTGGATATTAGAAGATGTTCTTCAGTGACTGCATTGCGGGTGATCCCATCCTCTCTCAAGTTTCTTTCTGTCGAAGAATGTATAAAATTGGTATCAATAGGAGAGAAAGACATTAATGTTGGAAGTAGCAACGCGAGATCTGTCCTTCGAGAAGTGTTTCTTTGGGAATGTGTGTCACTGGATAGTTACAATTGCCCTAATAGTGTTGAGAAGTTGCAGATATTCAATTGTCATTCAATGAAATCATTGACTATGCAAGAGGTTAATGTTGGAAGTAGTAACATGATAGCTGTCACCAGAGAAGTTCGTATTAATAGTTGTCATTCATTGGAGTGTTACAATTGCCCTAATAATGTTGAGAAGTTGCAGATATTCAATTGTGATTCCATGAAATCATTGACTATGCAAGAGGTTAATGTTGGAAATAGTAACATGAAAGCTGTCACCACCAGAGAAGTTCGTATTAATTGTTGTGATTCATTGGAGTGTTACAATTGCCCTAATAATGTCGAGAAGTTGCAGATATTCAATTGTGATTCAATGACGTTGTTAACATTTTCAACGAGAGAGCTGGAGTTCCCCTCCTCTCTCAAGTTTCTTCATGTCCGTAATTACAAAAGTTTAAAGTCATTTCCTCATGAGCATTTACAAAATCTCGCGTCTTTGGAAACTATGAAGATAAACGATTGTCCAAGCCTGGATGATTCATTTCCATGTGGGTTGTGGCCTCCTAATTTAAGGAAGCTAAGAATAGGAGAGTTAAAGAAGCCATTATCAAAGTTTGGGTTGCAGAATTGCCCGATCTCACTTGTTGAACTAGCCTTACATGGTGATAATTCAGGAGTCTCTTCATTTGTAATGGAAGGAGATGCGAATACTACTTCAACATCTTTTCTTCTTCCATCATCTCTAACTTCTCTAAAAATCCGTAATCTTATGGATGTGGAATCAATTACAGGAGTGGCCATACAACTCACTCACCTTCGTTATCTTTCTATTACAAACTGTCCGAATATTAAAGAAGTGCCAGAATCAACTTCATCTTTGAGGGTACATGACAGAAGGTACAAAAGGTCCATCATGTCTATCTCTTACAATAAGTAGTGCATATATTAGCTTTTATTAATAGGATATTATGCATTTATGTTTGTTAGGCTTCAATGCAAATAACTCAAAAACATATGATCATGGTTGAAACTTCATATTCATTCAGGCCCTCCACCCGTTTGATGAAATTCCTCAAAGATATGCATTTTTATTTTTACTTCAATTTTTTGAAAAGGGAAAACTATCAACGTATCATAGTGCTCATTTGTGTGCTTACTTTATTTTATTTTTTACTGCAAGCTATTCATATAATGATGTTATAACTATCATTGACTTGTATAAAATAGCAGAATATATTTGGAATTTCTTATGATATGTGTGCCACTTCCACAGGTTCGACGATTATTGAACAGATGTCACAAGGACAATTGAAGTGGAAAATTAAGAGCTTTCAAGTAAGGGTATGTTTCCAAATATATTCATGTAGGATTTTAAAATTTGAAAATCTGTTTAGGTCAAGTTGATGTTACATTAGTTAGTTGTGATTTAATTTTGACAGGATTATAGGAGAGGCCAATATTTGTATTTTGTTATACAGCAGAGATAAAGTTGGATAGCTCCTGTCAGAAGAGAAAGCTCGAAGCCAAGTTTAAGATGTGATTAAAGATCTTAACTATGTGATCGTTTGAGAAGTTTCTTTGTTGTATGTATCGACGTAAAGCATGACTGATATGGTTTTAGTGTTGGTGAAACAACCCTGTCATGTTTCTGCTTGTTCTTTTTTTTTTTTTTTTTTTTTGAAGTGTCAATTATATGTGTGTATTAGCTCGATTTGAATATCTTAAAAACTATTGGCGTTTACCCAAGATTATGTGTTACCAGATTTATCATCATTCAAACATATTGATTTATATTGTAATAAGTTTTCTAGTTGGGCCTGTAGACGTTGAGAGAGGATCTTAGAATCAACCTAACACGATCTAGAGGCGGAATAACACTAGAAAGAGCTTAAACGAATATCTATGGATTTTCGGGTTCGTACAAGTCAAACCAAGACTAGATCTTGATAAACACGAAGCCTAGACTGACATTCTGTGGTATTTGGACATGAAGAAGAGAGTCTCGACCAAGAACTGTTTTCGTGTGTGTTTAATGTGCAGAGTTGTTAACCCAATTAATGAAGATTAATTAGGCTTAAATACCTCAGTTCCTATGTCGGTCGACAGTGGATGACAGTCGGTCGACTGACCATGTCAGTCGGCCGACTGTCGAGTAATATTACGAATTATATTTAAACGTTTACAAATATAAAATAACACATCGACAATCAACGTTTAACAATATTACAGGTTACAACATGATCGAATAAAACGTTAAAGTTCATGGAACTAGGGATTACAAAATATGCACTAACAAACTCCCCCTAAGACCTAGTTCCTCATAAGTCTTCGATCTGCTTCAATCTCTGTACGGATCTGTAACCATATTGTTCAAATAGCAAACCTTTGCAACACGAATGTACTGTTGTGCTTGAACTCTATTTTCTGGCCTGTACAGCATCCGATTGTAGTACAATGTGAAGATGTCAGCTTCACAGCAATTTCTCAACCAAACGGGATCTAAAACCCGTATCGAGTCTGTCTCGTCTTCCTTCAATTTGTCCAAAACGATGACTGCCTCCTCTGAGCGTTCATCGTAGTACCACCAGCGAAAACGTGGGCTAAAGTTCTGCGGCATTTTCATCACAGGAACCTTTCTCATATAATTTACTGGCTTGTATTTGACAATCTTTCTTCGTTCGCCCGTTTTCTTGTTTGTTCGATAAGTGATCGTGGGAAATTGAGGGCCGAATCCCTCAAAGTTCTTTGACAAGTACGAGTGTCTTATCTTCTTGCAGACAATATTAGGAATTCCGTCATAATCCCTATATAACATTTTGAGCCTAGCCACCTGCATAAATTCAAAGTACGGTAGAGACGTGAACTCGTATCCATGTTTGATGTAATCCACTCCGTACTCCTTCTTTATTGCTGTCATAACCCGACCTTAACCATAAGGACGAATACAATAACATATGATTTCATCGCGAGGTATTGACCTCTATATGCGACATTTTTCAAAAACTGCATTCGTTTTTACAATACAAACCATAGCTTTTATTACAAATACAAGGTTTAAACAACTTAATAATGATTATCGTTTAGCGATAATCTTAGACTTACAAACTTTACATGTGATAATAACAATACGACCTCCAACATATTTTACATTACAAATCCTCCGATATGCAGTTTTATTTTTGACACAAATATGCATACTCAAGATCTTGCTTAAATTCAACATGTTGCAGCGGAAGCTTTTAGTTATCACCTGAGAATCAACATTCTTAAAATGTCAACATAAAGTTGGTGAGATATAGGTTTAATGCCGGCAGCGTTATGAATATAGACCACAAGATTTCATATATAAACGTTTTAATAAAAATATTCTAAGTTGTTGAGCACTTGATAACCATACTTAACATTTAATCAACGTCGCATATTCCCTTTATTATGAAATCTTACTACACCGTACCAAGTGTAGTCACCGAAACGAAGTACTGTGCAACCGTTGAATACTGGTCGTCCAGTCCGGTTGGGGTTGTCAGGCCCGATAGATCTATCAACAGGATTCGCATTTACAATACCTCATGTAAATAGTAGTTACCAAGTTACAGGGAAGTATGCCAGTGGTACAACTCAACGTAGAATATATATTTTTAATCACTTGTGTCCATAACGTAAATCATAAAATGCATGTATTCTCATCCCGAAATATTTAGAGTTTAAAAGTGGGACTATATACTCACTTTTGACTTGAAGGTATTTAACTCGACTTGGTCTCCGATAGATATCACGAACCTAACCATATATATAATATATCAACATATTTTCTTTTCAAGTAATCGTTACATATATATATATATATATATATATATATATATATATATATATATATATATATATATATACTTTTAATATTTTCTTAGTCCGTAGTTAGCAGTCCGATGTTAGTGGTCCACAATTAGTTGCTTAAATAAAATAAATAAAGACTCCATCGTATTCGTGTTGATCAGAATTAATCTTGACCCATGGTACCATGTTGTAAAATGACGTGTTGCGTACATAAAGTACCGTGTTGTCAAATGACGTGTTGCGTACAATCATGAGGTCTTATGATTAATCTTCTCGTGTTGTTTACGGGTGGTCCTGAAATATATAAAATAAAATCATAAGTAAATATATATTAAATATTATGTTAATTAGCCAAGATATGATTAATCCGATTTTGTCATAATATGATATATTACAGGTCTTGAAGTGTTTTTAAAAAATCAAATTAGAAGGATCTATTTAGTTTGCGAACAAGTTTGAAATCACTCAAACTATGTTCTTGTTGTTAAAATTTTATAACACAAAATAAGATAGCTATATAAATATGAATCGAATAAGGTTATGAATAAGGTTACTACCTCAAGTTACTTGGACAAAGCTACTGGAAAAGGTAAGAAAAATCTTGGAATCAAAAGAGTGGTGGAGTGAGATTGAAAGATTTGAAAGTAATCTCCTTAAAATCGGATGACTATATTGATACGTTCTTGAGTAGGTAAATGAAGAGAGATTAGGGAATAAATTAACTTGAAAGAAAATTGGAAATGAAATTGTATATGTGTGTGTGTGCAAAATAGTATGATTATGGGATGGATATATAGGAGATTTAGTTTGTTTTCTTGCACAAAAGTCACACATGAGGTTAAATGGCTGGTTCCCACATGTAACATCATGTCTAGTGGCTGATCATTGAAGTTTATTGTTGGTATATACAAATAGTAAATATGTATAGAAGCTGGGTATGATACGGTTACATATACCCTAGATATACTTGTAGAAATTTTGAGGAATTGGAACGAGAATTCAAATATGGACGGGTTTATAACTGTAAAAGAGGCTCAAAACTGGGCTTTTATTTTTGGGTCAAACCGGGCCAAAATAAAATTTTAAGACATTTTTAATAAAGCAATGTTAGCCCAAAAAAAAAATTCCAAGCTGACCTGGGGCTCTGCCCCTTGGACCCCGCCAGGGGTTGCCACCCCTTGGACCCCGCTTATCGGGGGCGCTGCCCCCGAACCCCCGTCATAATCAAGATAAGTTCAAACAAGTGTGCACTCCACACTTCCCCAAACTTGTTCGATATTTATCAAGATTATTTTAGTTACAAATTAATCCCATTACACTTAAATCATATTGGTGACATAGATCACCAACACATTATATATTGTAAGTATATATGTCAAAGAATGTTACATATAGTTATCGTTTTGATAACTTAAGTTAGTGGTCTCAAAGTATACTTATAACTCATTGTTGTTAGTTCACAATGAAATGTTAAACCATCCTTAAATCATGTTAAATATGTATAGATATGTACATATACATAATCGTATAATTATGTGTTATATAGTTCGTGATATCATCGGTCAAATTGGACGGTCAAACGTTGTGTGAAACTCTTTTCAAAAACATAAGTCTCAACAGTTTGGATTGCTTATCATGTTGGTAAGGTTTATTTTATGTAAATATTAATCTCATAAGTATAAAATGATCGAAAAAATCCGGGTCGTTACAGTACCTACCCGTTAAATAAATTTCGTCCCGAAATTTTAAAGTTGTACCTATTTTGCGTTGTCCGGAAACAAATGTGGATACTTTTGTTTCATCTGATCCTCTCATTCCCAAGTAAAATCGGGACCCCTTCGAGCATTCCAACGAACCTTAACGATTGGTATGTTGCTCTGCTTGAGCCGTTTAACTTCACGGTCCATGATTTCGACTGGTTCTTCTATGAATTGTAGTTTCTCATCGACTTGGATTTCTTCAAGAGGAATGGTGAGATCTTCCTTTGCAAGACATTTCTTGAGGTTTGAGACGTGAAATGAATTATGTACCCCGGTGAGTTGTTGTGGTAACTCGAGTCGATAAGCTACCGGTCCGATGCGTTCGATGATTTTGAACGGGCCTACATACCTTGGGTTCAGTTTACCCCTTTTTCCAAAACGTATTACACCTTTCCAAGGTGACACCTTTAGCATAACCATGTCACTGATCTGAAACTCTAATGGTTTCCTTCGGACATCGGCGTAGCTCTTTTGGCGACTACGGGCTGTTTTCAATCTCTCCTTGATTTGCACTATCTTCTCAGTAGTTTCATGGATGATCTCGGGACCAGTTAATTGTCGATCTCCTACTTCATTCCAACAGATAGGGGATCTACACTTCCTTCCATACAGTGCTTCGAATGGTGCAGCTTTAATGCTCGCATGATAACTATTATTATACGAGAATTCTGCTAATGGTAGATATTTATCCCATCCATTTCCAAAATCGATCACACATGCCCTGAGCATGTCTTCAAGAGTCTGAATTGTTCTTTCACTCTGCCCGTCAGTTTGCGGATGGTATGCGGTGCTCATATCCAAACGGGTTCCCAGGGCCTCCTGTAGTGATTGCCAAAACTTTGATGTAAATCTACTATCACGATCGGATATAATGGAAATAGGTATTCCATGCATTGAAACAATTTCCTTTATGTATAATCGTAATAGTTTATCCATTCTATCCGTTTCCTTTATAGGCAAGAAATGTGCAGATTTGGTGAGACGATCAACTATTACCCAAATGGTGTCATAACCCCAAGCAGTCTTAGGTAACTTTGTGATGAAATCCATCGTAATACCATCCCATTTCCATTCTGGGATTTCTGGTTGTTGAAGTAACCCTGACGGCTTCTGGTGTTCTGCTTTGACTTTGGAACAAGTTAAACATTCCCCAACATATGTTGCAACATCTGTCTTTAAATTAGGCCACCAATAATGCGTCTTAATATCTTGATACATCTTTCCAACTCCAGGATGTATCGAGTATCTTGTCTTATGTGCCTCGTTCAATTTCAACTTCCTTAATCCACCCAACTTTGGTACCCAAATACGGTTTGCAAAATATCGAATTCCGTCTTCCCGTATAACGAGTTGTTTCCCATACTTCTTCATTATTTCATTTCCTATGTTTTCTTTAGTAAGAGCTTCTCGTTGAGCCTCTTTGATTTGTGAGTTGAGATTCATGCGAATTTTTATGTTCATTGCTCGTACTCGAATTGGTTCCCGTTCCTTTCTGCTTAGAGCGTCGGCTACTACATTCGCTTTCCCGGGAAGATAGCGAATCTCACAATCATAGTCGTTTATCAACTCGACCCACCTACGTTGCCTCATGTTCAGCTGTTTCTGATCGAAAATATGTTGAAGGCTTTTATGATCAGTAAACACAGTGCATTTAACTCCATATAAATAGTGTCTCCATATCTTCAATGCAAACACTACTGCCCCCAATTCTAGATCATGCGTCGTATAATTTCGCTCGTGAATCTTCAATTGTCGAGATGCGTATGCAATAACTTTCTTTCGTTGCATAAGGACGCAACCAAAACCTTGTCGCGAAGCGTCACAATATATCTAAAAATCATCGTTCCCTTCAGGTAACGATAAAATAGGTGACGTGGTCAACTTCTTCTTGAGTAATTGAAATGCACTCTCCTGCTCAATGGTCCATTCGTACTTCTTCCCTTTTTGTGTTAACGCTGTCAATGGTTTAGCTATTCGGGAAAAATCTTGAATAAACCTTCTATAATAACCGGCTAAACCCAAAAATTGGCGTATCTGCATTGGTGTCTTAGGAGTCTCCCATTTTTCAATGGCCTCAATTTTAGCTGGATCAACCTGAATTCCTTTGCTACTAACAACGTGGCCAAGAAATTGCACTTCTTTCAACCAAAATGCACACTTAGAAAATTTAGCGTATAACTGTTCTTTTTTTAACAATTCTAATACCAACCTTAAATGCTGCTCATGCTCTTGCTCACTCTTGGAATAGATAAGAATATCGTCAATGAAAATGATAACAAACTTATCTAAATACGGACTACAAACTCGATTCATGAGGTCCATGAATACAGCTGGCGCAATAGTCAACCCAAACGGCATGACCAAAAATTCATAATGACCGTAGCGTGTCCGAAAAGCAGTTTTCGGAATATCTTCTTCTTTGACACGTAATTGATGATAGCCCGATCTTAAGTCGATTTTCGAGTACACACATGATCCTTGTAATTGATCAAATAAGTCATCAATTCTCGGTAGTGGATACCGATTCTTGATAGTTAACTTATTTAATTCACGATAATCTATACACATTCGGAAAGATCCATCTTTCTTCTTGACGAATAAAATCGGAGCTCCCCACGGTGAAGTGCTCGGTCGAATGAAACCGCGGTCCAGTAATTCTTGTAACTGGCTTTGTAACTCTTTCATCTCAGATGGTGCAAGTCTATATGGAGCACGAGCCACTGGTGCAGCTCCTGGTACTAGATCTATTTGAAATTCTACAGATCTAAATGGAGGTAATCCCGGCAACTCTTCCGGAAATACTTCAGGAAATTCTCTTACCACAGGCACGTCGTTGATGCTCTTCACTTTTTCCTTCGTTTCGACTTTATTAACATGTGCTAGGATAGCATAGCACCCTTTCTTCAAGCACTTTTGAGCTTTCAAACAACTAATGAGTTTTAGCTTTGAGTTACCCTTCTCTCCATAAATCATTAATGGCGTTCTATCCTTACGAGGAATGCGAATTGCCTTCTTGGCGCACACAACTTCAGCTCCTATTTTGGACATCCAGTCCATGCCGACTATTACATCAAAACTTCCTAATTCTACGGGTATCAAATCAATCTTAAATGTTTCTCCGGCTAAATTTATTTTACAATCACGACAAATTTTAGCGGCTTTAATTAGTTTACCATTAGCTAACTCAATCATGTACTTAGCATCTAGAGGTAATGATGAACAATTCAATTTAGCGTGAAAGTCTCTACACACGTAACTTCTATCGGCACCAGTATCAAATATAATAGATGCGGATAAGTTATTAATGGTAAACGTACCCGTAACAAGCTCCGGGTCTTCATACGCCTCTCTAGCATTAATAACAAATGCTCTTCCACGTGCAGATCCGTTATTCTTCTCTGGATTCGGGCACTGACTCTTATAATGACCCTGTTTCCCACACCCATAACAAGTAACAGTGGCCAAGGCAGTTCTATTTGCATTGGTGGCAGGAGTCTTGGTACCGTTTGTATTTGTAGCGGGAACCCTACAATCTTCAGCAAGATGACCTTTTCGATTACAATTGTTGCACACCACATTACAATAACCAGAGTGATGTTTGTGGCATCTGTTACATAAAGGATTTCGTCCCTTGTAACCTGAGTTCGAACCGCTACCCGCACCTTGTGTGGTTTCTTGTTTCTTGTTGGATTGTTGATGATTACCTTCCCACTTTCTTTTGTTTCCCGATGTCTTGACATCGGTGTTCTTATCTAGAATAATCTGGTCCATCAACTCGTTCGCCATGGTGATAGCTTCATGAATAGTCTTGGGTTTGGATGCTGTAACATTTGCCTTGACCTTTTTAGGCAAACCGTCTTTGTACAGTTCAATCTTCCGTTCTTCGGTTGGTACCAATTCGGGACATAGCAAAGCTAATTCCATGAATCGCTGATTGTAGGTGGTGAGTTCAGTACCAACAGCTTTCAGGCTTCGTAATTCAGCTTCCAACTTCCTAACCTCGTTCCTTGGACAATATTCGTTGATTAGCATTGTTTTGAATTCTTCCCAAGGAGTATCATAAGCTACATCTCCTCCTACGGCCTTCACATAGTTTTTCCACCACGTGAGTGCACTATCTTGTAGGGTGCACGATGCATACTTGGTCATGTCCTTCTCAATACAACCACTGATTTTAAACACAGACTCAATCTTTTCGATCCACCGGGTTAAACCAACCGGTCCTTCTGTTCCACTGAATGATGAGGGCTTGCAACCTTGAAAAGTTTTGTAAGTGCACCCCACACGAGGATTTGGGTTAACTGCAGCACCTCTTGCAGCCTCGACCCATAACATTCTGTCGTTCACTCGCTGATTGATGAGTTCCTGGATTTCTTGTTCCGTCATTCGGTTCAATCGCGCCATAATCTTCAACAAGAATGAAAAAAAAATAATTATTCACATGGAATATTATAGATGTAGTATGTATTTACAGTACATCGTAGCTTATTAATAATATGAACCAGTTATTATTATAAAAGCCTTTTCTTCTTATTAGCGTTTTATAATTATATCTAGGGTAGTACCTACCCGTTAAAGTTCATACTTAATAGCTTAGTACGAAAATCAATTACTACCACCCAAATAATACTTAACCATGGAAAATTATTGCATTTCACACTTCACTATTTTACATATGCTTATCTTACATCAAACATTAAGCAAACCACACTAGTAATATTATACAAAACATTATATGATCCCATGGTTTAAAACAACAGCGCATCATTTAACCCAAAGCGTTTGTGTTCAAAGAAATCGCTTAAAGGTTATCCTGGTTGTCTCCCTGCGTTTTGGCTGAGGAACCGAAGAACTGGATGTCGGGATAGAACTAATAGGAATAGCGGGAATAGGTGTGGAAGTATCTGGTGGAGTTGGTGCCACAACATCCTCTCTAGACTCGGGATTTAGATTTTCCATTTCAGTAGCCTTTCGTTTCTTTCCTCGTTCGAACTTGTCTTTCATAATTTCCTGTATTTCTTCCTCCTCAGGATCACTTTCCAGTTCCTCTTCAATTGATTCATCCGAAACTTGTGAGTCTTCCCCAAAGGTATCGTTTTCATCATCAGATAGATTAATGACTGGAACACCATCTGAAGAGTCTGGTTCGGAGTCGCTGAATGTGATAATAAGTTCTAAGCCAGACATCTATCACATAACAACTAGCACGTTAATACCACATAATATTTACATATTAATTTTTAACCAACAAGGATAAGCAATAGTTTTCGAAATCAAACACGATCAAAGTCCAGACTCACTAATGCATCCTAACAAACTCGATAAGACACACTAATGCAAATTCTCTGGTTCTCTAAGACCAACGTTCTGATACCACATGTCATAACCCGACCTTAACCATAAGGACGAATACAATAACATATGATTTCATCGCGAGGTATTGACCTCTATATGCGACATTTTTCAAAAACTGCATTCGTTTTTACAATTCAAACCATAGCTTTTATTACAGATACAAGGTTTAAACAACTTAATAATGATTATCGTTTAGCGATAATCTTAGACTTACAAACTTTACATGTGATAATAACAATACGACCTCCAACATATTTTACATTACAAATCCTCCGATATGCAGTTTTATTTTTGACACAAATATGCATACTCAAGATCTTGCTTAAATTCAACATGTTGCAGCGGAAGCTTTTAGTTATCACCTGAGAATCAACATGCTTAAAATGTCAACATAAAGTTGGTGAGATATAGGTTTAATGCCGGCAGCGTTATGAATATAGACCACAAGATTTCATATATAAACGTTTTAATAAAAATATTCTAAGTTGTTGAGCACTTGATAACCATACTTAACATTTAATCAACGTCGCATATTCCCTTTATTATGAAATCTTACTACACCGTACCAAGTGTAGTCACCGAAACGAAGTACTGTGCAACCGTTGAATACTGGTCGTCCAGTCCGGTTGGGGTTGTCAGGCCCGATAGATCTATCAACAGGATTCGCGTTTACAATACCTCATGTAAATAGTAGTTACCAAGTTACAGGGAAGTATGCCAGTGGTACAACTCAAAGTAGAATATATATTTTTAATCACTTGTGTCCATAACGTAAATCATAAAATGCATGTATTCTCATCCCGAAATATTTAGAGTTTAAAAGTGGGACTATATACTCACTTTTGTCTTGAAGGTATTTAACTCGACTTGGTCTCCGATAGATATCACGAACCTAACCATATATATAATATATCAACATATTTTCTTTTCAAGTAATCGTTACATATATATATATATATATATATATATATATATATATATATACTTTTAATATTTTCTTAGTCCGTAGTTAGCAGTCCGATGTTAGTGGTCCACAATTAGTTGCTTAAATAAAATAAATAAAGACTCCATCGTATTCGTGTTGATCAGAATTAATCTTGACCCATGGTACCATGTTGTCAAATGACGTGTTGCGTACATAAAGTACCGTGTTGTCAAATGACGTGTTGCGTACAATCATGAGGTCTTATGATTAATCTTCTCGTGTTGTTTACGGGTGGTCCTGAAATATATAAAATAAAATCATAAGTAAATATATATTAAATATTATGTTAATTAGCCAAGATATGATTAATCCGATTTTGTCATAATATGATATATTACAGGTCTTGAAGTGTTTTTAAAAAATCAAATTAGAAGGATCTATTTAGTTTGCGAACAAGTTTGAAATCACTCAAACTATGTTCTTGTTGTTAAAATTTTATAACACAAAATAAGATAGCTATATAAATATGAATCGAATAAGGTTATGAATAAGGTTACTACCTCAAGTTACTTGGACAAAGCTACTGGAAAAGATAAGAAAAATCTTGGAATCAAAAGAGTGGTGGAGTGAGATTGAAAGATTTGAAAGTAATCTCCTTGAAATCGGATGACTATATTGATACGTTCTTGAGTAGGTAAATGAAGAGAGATTAGGGAATAAATTAACTTGAAAGAAAATTGGAAATGAAATTGTATATGTGTGTGTGTGCAAAATAGCATGATTATGGGATGGATATATAGGAGATTTAGTTTGTTTTCTTGCACAAAAGTCACACATGAGGTTAAATGGCTGGTTCCCACATGTAACATCATGTCTAGTGGCTGATCATTGAAGTTTATTGTTGGTATATACAAATAGTAAATACGTATAGAAGCTGGGTATGATACGGTTACATATACCCTAGATATACTTGTAGAAATTTTGAGGAATCGGAACGAGAATTCAAATATGGACGGGTTTATAACTATAAAAGAGGCTCAAAACTGGGCTTTTATTTTTGGGTCAAACCGGGCCAAAATAAAATTTTAAGACATTTTTAATAAAGCAATGTTAGCCCAAAAAAAAATTTCCAACCTGACCTGAGGCTCTGCCCCTTGGACCCCGCCAGGGGTTGCCACCCCTTGGACCCCGCTTATCGGGGGCGCTGCCCCCGAACCCCCGTCATAATCAAGATAAGTTCAAACAAGTGTGCACTCCACACTTCCCCAAACTTGTTCGATATTTATCAAGATTATTTTAGTTACAAATTAATCCCATTACACTTAAATCATATTGGTGACATAGATCACCAACACATTATATATTGTAAGTATATATGTCAAAGAATGTTACATATAGTTATCGTTTTGATAACTTAAGTTAGTGGTCTCAAAGTATACTTATAACTCATTGTTGTTAGTTCACAATGAAATGTTAAACCATCCTTAAATCATGTTAAATATGTATAGATATGTACATATACATAATCGTATAATTATCGTGTGTTATATAGTTCGTGATATCATCGGTCAAATTGGACGGTCAAACGTTGTGTGAAACTCTTTTCAAAAACATAAGTCTCAACAGTTTGGATTGCTTATCATGTTGGTAAGGTTTATTTTATGTAAATATTAATCTCATAAGTATAAAATGATCGAAAAAATCCGGGTCGTTACAATTGCGTATATATTCAACTCTTTAATGTAGGCCCACGCAATTATCTTTCCTTTAGCCAAAAGATTCGCCGGTCTATTAATGTAATTCATCCATTCAGGTTCCGGCGCTGGCTTCTCACAATATTTTCTGATCCTCAACAGGATCTTCCACTCAGCTTCTAGAACTTCTATCTTTTCTTTATTTATCTTGACCGGTAAAAACCCTGGAGGCAAATCTTCGGTCTTTTCTTTTTCTTCGCATTTACGGTTTAGAAGCTCTTCATTCATTTTGAAGTAGTCTTGAAATGTAGGTAGATCTTTATCGTTATTACATTCGTACTCCGGAAAATCACCTATTGGTTCATCTTCAATAATTACTTCATCAAAATCTTTGTCGTTTTCATTACTTACGACAATTTCCTCAAAATCATCACTAGAATCGTAACGATTCTCAAAAGATGAGCTAGCAGTTGCGTCAGCTGAAGTACTTGCTTGTTGCTCTTGACGCACTAGCTCGGCCTGCTCCTCAGCGCTTAGATCCGGCGGGATCTCCCCTTCTTCTAAATCATCAAATACAACTGAGTGATTCAGACGATCCTGCTTTGCCAAAAAATCACGTAAAGAATAATCAATATTTAGAGGAATTACTGACAGTGGGTTCTCGCTTGTGCCTTTAGCAATATCCAAACCTAGCTCATCCTCGCCTTGATTGTTAAAATTAATAAAGTCTATATCCTCCTCGAGATCAACAGCCTCAATATCGAAATTATTTTCCCACTCAAGCACCTTCGACAGTGCCTTGTTCGCTGTAGTCTCAGCCTTTACAATCAGCAAATTCTGAGCATCAAACTTAGTTTGTAACTTCTTCAATTCAACCTGTTGATCTTCAACCTGCTTGGTCAGTTTGGCAATCTCAGCATCCTTTCTTCTCTCTCGTTCATCAGCTTTTTCTTTAAACTTTTCAAATTCAGAAGCCATATTGACAACTTTCTCACTTAATATAGAAACCGCAGCATCTTGTGTAATAGCAGTCGTGGATGCAGCAGCATGAACTCCTGTATCAGTTTCAGCACGTGTTTCTTGAGTAGCAGCAGCTGAAGGTTGTCGTTGTGGTTGTGATTGCTGTGATTGTCGCTGTTCAGTAGCGGAGGACGACTCAGTCCTTTTTGCCTTCTTAATGAATCTTATGCGCCTCTGCTTCGGCTTTGTCGTAACCGAAGGACCCTCAGATTGTTTTCGCTTTCTTAGCTCGAATTGATCAGGGTCAAGGTCATCTCCTTCATCGTCTTCATCAACCAGTATCTATTCAATTGGAACAACTGGTGGTGGCTGATTAACCTCTTGATCGTCTTCACCAACTGCGACGATATCATCTTCATTACCAGACGTACTGTTCTCATGACGACAGGCAGCACCTGGTGGACATACATAGTTTTCATTTGCGAGGTGGCCAACCAATCTCTTGAATGGTTAATCCGGACCTCTCTTTTGCTTGACTCGATTGAAAGTCAAATCGTTCAGATGATTCGGCTTAATCTCATCCTCCCAAACCTTATTCAATCCTTGCACTTGCTTTTCAATCATCACCTGCAAGAACCTAGGAAACATTAAGTGGCTCTTCTTTTTCACGTTCACCAACATGCTTCTGAAAATTACTTCGGAGAAGTTGAAGTCCGCATGAAGAACTAGTGCTGCAAACATTGAGCTATAAGTCTCATTCAGCTCATCAAAACCGCCTACCATTGGACTCATGCATCTTAACAACACTAAAGTTAGGTATTTGTATTGATGAAAGAATCGAGTTCTCTTAACAGCACCTTTCATTGGATCACCAGAGTATCCACATCTTACTAGACACCTTCGGACCTTAGTTCTATTCAGTGTGACTGGCATAGAATCATTATCTGGAAAACCTAAGTCTTCACGAACTGTCTGTGCCGAGATCTTTACAATTATACCACCAACGCTGCTTCGTATCACCTTTCTTCCTTGTTCAGTGACAATAGAAGCATTGTTCCAGAATTCTCGTTGGTGTGAGTAGTATGCCTTGCATTCTAGAGTTATTGCAGTATGAATCCTGGACCTTTTCAAGAATTTGATAATATCAAAGAAGCCTTCCTTTGCTTCAGGTCCTTCCTCGTTTAGACATGCCTCTAGATTGGCATTTTCGCTTGCCGTCAGGCCTGGAAGATTCTTGGACAGAATCACCTCTTCCTCATGTACGTCTTCGTTCACTGGACTACCTAGTTGAGCCATTTATTCTGCCATACAAACATATATACAATAATCGAAAAGCGTTAAATCGAAAACCATAAAAAAATACAGGAAACAACAGTCGATCGACATACTATGTAATTCGGTCGATTTTCAATGACAGTCGACCGACATTTATACAAATCGATTGACTTATAAAGTCGCCCGATATACGGTAAGTCGGTCGACTTAGGAGGTCAATCGGTCGACTGAACGACGAAACAAAACACAGATCGGAACACAAATTCGTCGATTTAATGTGGTTTTGTCTCAATCAATGACTAATACAAGTACAGAGGAGGCCGATTTATATTATCTAACCAACAATTAACATTAACAAGTCCTAAACAACACAAAACGAATCAAAAAAGAAAAATAAGCAAGAAACCTCAATAACTTTCGAATTTGAAGGAGTTACCTCGATTGGATTACGGCACTGGAATCACGAAACAAAGTTGTATAAGAAAAACACGATCAAAAACTCCTCCTTGCAAAGTTCGAATTTTTTGGTAAATCAACACAATCGCACGAAATAAAGAACATCGGCCGTCTGAGGGCCTTTTATACTCAGCTCGACAATCGGTCGACTAAGTGATTATGTCGGCCGACATATGTGACAATCGGTCGATACACGTGACAAACGACCGACATATGTAACAAACGTCCGACATATGTAACAAGCCAGTAAGTCGGTCGATTTTTGTTCTATGTCGACCGACTTATAGTACAAATCGGTCGACTGTCTCCTCCTAATTAAAAAAATATATTTTTCGATACATAAACCCCGATAATTCCCTCTATTCACATCCACTGGCTGATTTTACACGCAAAATATTTTCGTTTTGAAGACTTTAACAAGTTTATGATGTGAGATGTGTAGTTCGTTTCTTTTTGACGTCGAGACACTATTTGTAACTTCAAGGAAATATACACATATTCACATAAGCAAACAAATAAAATGTTTTTGTATTTTTCAAAATAAATATCAACACACTGAAAAATCTTTTTGTAGTTTTTAGGATTTTAAAACATTTCACAATAACAATGCAAATGAAGTACAATTCATGTCAGAAAGTCAATGATCAAGGTTAAGAGAGATCCAAGATTGTATGGCATAAAACATGTTATTTACAGGAAGCAGTTTCTGTAAGTCATAAACCTAAGGAAGCTAAATTATCAAAATGTATACATGTTCAATTAACATTCAGACAACAGTATGTACACAAAATTTCACAAGTAAAAGCAAACAATAACAGAGAAAAGATTTTAACATGGTTTCTAGATTCATTAAACTTTTACAGACTTTCCTCTTAGACATTTTGATGATCAAGTTAATTAATTACATTAACATATTGCTATGTTAGATTCAATCATTGACTTAGACATCATTTGAGATCGCACAATTTATTAGGTAGTCAATTGAGCACAAGTCTATTAACGCTTTCCGTTACCACAAGCACATACGATAGGTCTAATTGAACAGGAAGATTCTCATAGTAATTTTGGAATATCCCTGTCAGCCATTAGCTTCTATCGTAACGTATACTTTTCAATTCATATGATTCTGATGGATCTCATAGTATATTCAATATTCTATCAATCGTGCAATCAACCAACTGCTATCAATCTCATTCCTTCTTTATTATTAAAGTTATTGGAGGAAACGGAATGAAAGACGTAGCTTTCTTAATAAGTGAGTATTCAGAATATCTCTCTGAAAACATCTTTCGCTGTCTAGGCCTTAATGGGTACAGTCCCATATCACAGACAATGATAATAAGTCCAATAGAATGGTTTTGTTGAAGTATGAATGATTTAAGTTCTTCTTGGTAATCTTCACACTCATTTGTATTCTTGCAAAGACTTCTCTTCTCGATTTCATCATTATCTTGACCTTGATATTTTCGTCTTCCATGATTTCACTTTTGTTTTCATGATATAATAACTTGATATGCAATGTGCCATTTTTTTATTTTTATTTTTAAACAACACATTGCAGTCTTGACTTTGATTTAGTTCTCGAATTGACTTCCTTGCGATGAAGATCTCTTTTCTTCATTTGTGTATCAATTAACTTAAATCATTCATTCAAGGACTGTCTGTAATATAGAACCACACTTTTCAACCCGTTCACAGGAAAGACACTCTTATTGAGATAAACTTACTATTTTGGAGTTTAGGTACGATTCAAGAATTAAAGTTTGATAGAAGTCGGTATGCATAGTCAATTAGAACATTTTCAACGCTTATTGATCGCTTGAATATCCCAATTAGTCGTGAGACTCAATGGTGCAGCAATTTGGAATTTGCTTGGGGATATTCTACATCATGTGTTTCTAGATTATACATCATGATAGGGGATACCCTCACCTTTTGTTGATTTCCTCAACAATTTTCTTTAAAGTATGCACCTGTGGTAATTAAGTGACTACCCTCAACCGCTGTAAACCTTTCCATGAGTTCCTTATCAAGATATTTACATGATTGTGATTATGATCATCTCATTCTATGATTAAGTCCGTATCCCATTTTTATATAGATCAAACTCGAATATCTGATGTTGCATTCATTACTCCCCCTAAAATACTAAAAATCTAAAATCTTTTTGGTTTTTGGATTTTAAACACACAGAAACAATCAGAAAGAAAAGAAATATAACCACACAGTATATACAGCTATGCAAGCAGAACACATAAAATGAAGTTACTCGTTGGTCTCTTCGTCAGGAACGACATCTGACAATATTTTGACACTTAACTCAGTTAACAAGAAATCAAAACGTGGTTTATCAAAAGCTTTTGTGAAAAGATTAGCCCTTTGCATAGTTGTGCCAATTTGGATAACATCAATTAGCCTTTTCTCATAACAGTCTCGAATAAAATGATATTTAATCCCTATGTGTTTGGTCTTAGAGTGATTCACAGGATTTTTCGTAACAGCTATGGCAGCAGTATTATCAATAAAAATAGGAGTGTTAGAAATATGCAAACCGTAGTCACGAAGCTGCTGTTGTATCCACACAACCTGAGATGCACAGCTTGCTGCAGCAATGTATTCAGCTTCACAAGTGGACAAGGCCACTGCTGTCTGCTTCTTGCACTGCCATGTAACTAGTCTGATTCCAAGGAATTGACAACCTCCTGATGTTGACTTAAAATCTTTCTTGCATCCACCATAGTCGGAATTACTATAAGCCGTCAGTACAAAATCATTATCACAGGGATACCATAGGCCCAAATTCGGAGTTTGCTTTAAATAACGCATAATCTTTTTCACCATAAGCAAATGATGTACATTCGGATTTGCTTGATAGCGAGCACATAAACAAACTGCGAACATGATATCAGGGCGAGACGCTGTTAGATACATCAACGAACCAATGATGGCTCTATATAAGGTTTGATCAACCTTATCACCTTCCTTATCCGGTGTAATCCCGTGATTCACCGATAGCGGCGTCCTTGCAGGACGTTCATCTTTCATTTTGAATCTTTTCAGAATATCTGATACATATTTTGTCTGATGTAAAAAGATACCCTGATTTGTTTGTACAACCTGAATACCAAGGAAGAATTTGATAGTTCCCATTGAACTCATCTTGAACCGTTTCTGCATTACCTCCTCAAAATCATCCACCATCGTCTTATCTGTAGATCCAAAGATAATATCATCCACGTACACCTGTACTAGCATTATATGCTTGCCCTTTTCTTTGATGAAAAGTGTCTGATCGATGACACCTCTTCTGAAACCATTATCAATCATATAGTTGGACAACGTACCATACCACGCTCTTGGAGCTTGATGAAGCCCATACAGTGCTTTTTCTAGATGATATACCTTTTCTGGAGAGTGTGGATCTGTAAAACCCGGTGGTTGCTTAACAAACACGGTCTCATTGAGAGTCCCGTACAAAAAGGCGCTTTTGACATCCATTTGATAGACCTTGAAGCCTTTAAAAGATGCGAATGCCAAAAATATTCGAATTGCCTCAAGTCTAGCCACTGGTGCAAATACTTCATCATAATCTATATCAGGGATCTGCTGATATCCCTTCACAACCAATCTAGCTTTATTTCGAATTACAATACCTTGCTCGTCTTTTTTATTCTTCCATACCCATCGAAGCCCATAAGGTTTGCAACCATGAGGCGGAGTCACTAGTTTCCATACTCCTAAATGCTTGAATTGCAAAAGCTCTTCTTGCATGGCATTTACCCAATCATCATAAAGAAGAGCTTCCTCAACAGAATTTGGTTCAATTTGACACACAAAGCATGAATATGCATGTAAGAAGAGTTTGCCTGACCTATTTAGTGAAGAATAGAAAGCTTTCATAACATTCTCAGTTGAAGCTTTCTGATTTTCAGACGTTGAGGCATCATTTGATGGTGCTCCAGAAACTCCTTTCGAATCAACAATAAAATCATCTAAGTGTCGAGGTAGGACAACTGTTCATGATGATCTACGAACACCTTCAGGTTCTGGTTGTTCTTCTTGAACTTCTACAATTTGTGGCAGATTATGAACACTTTTGCCACTGTCTATAGGTTGTGACTCCTCTTCAGAATCAGATCCATCATAAGATGGATCATCTTGATAATCACCGGATTCTTCATCATCTTGAACAAGTTGTTGTTGCGGCACTGGGTGATGTTGTGGTGCCGTTTGAGATTTCGGAACCATTTGTGATGGAGACGTGTGCATTTCATTCAGTAATCTTGCAATAACTTCATCATCAGTAGCAACAGACGGAAGACCAAAAGAATCAAACAAATTTTCATAATCAAACTGCCATGAAAAACCTTTCCCAGCAGGAATAGCAGCATTTCTTTGAACATCTACTTCGAAATGTTCTTCAACACGTTTAGATACAGTGTTGAAAACTCTTTTGTTTGGATTCCCATAACCAAGAAATATACCAGGAACAGCCTTAGGATTAAATTTTCCTCCAGTATCTCGTATCATGATTGAACACGGTGCACCAAAGGGTTCGAAATGTTTAATGTTAGGCTTCCTTTTATGTAGCAATTCATAGCAAGTCTTTCCATGTCTCTTGACTACTAACAATCGGTTCATTGTATAACATGCTGTAGCCACAGCTTCACTCCAGAAGTTAACCGGTAAACTTGAGTCGGCTAACATAGTTCTCGCAGTTTCAATTAACGTTCTGTTACGTCTTTCAGCAACACCATTTGATTGCGGAGTATAAGCTGGACTGAACTGTTGTTGAATGCCTTTCTCATTGCAAAAACTCTCCATCTGCTGATTCTTGAATTCAGTACCATTATCTGTTCGAGTCTTCCTAACCTTTAACTTGTACAAAGATTCCAGCTTCAAAAACAACAAATTTATATTGTCAAACGTGTCAGACTTCTTCTTTAACATCACTACCCAAGAGTATCGTGAGTATTCATCAGTCACTACCAAACAATATGAATCTCCAGAGATGCTTGTTCGATTAATCGGACCAAAAAGATCCATATGTAACAACTCTAGAGGAACAACAATTGAATGATGTTTCTTTGTTGCATGTGACTTTTTAGTCTGTTTCCCTTTCTTACACGGAAGACATCCTTCAGGAATTTGAAAACTCTTAACATTTACTCCCTCAATCATATTATTATGAACAAGATTGTTCATCTTTCTCAAGCTCAAATGACCCATACGTTTGTGCCATGAAATTGATTCTTGTTCTATAGCTTTGGATATGAAAGCTTGATGACCTGTTGCAGCTTTAACATGGCCTGTTGACATATCCAAAATATAAAAATCTTTATTTCTGGGAGCTGTCATAAGAATCATCTCTTCCGTTTTTACATACTCTTTCTTCAAAATGTAGCATATTTGATCATCAAAAGCAATCTTATGCTTTTTATCTGCTACTTTCGAAACTGACAGCAGATTATTTGACATCTGCTTCACAAAATTCACTTTATCAAAACTAACATTAGCATTAGCAATCACACCCTGAGCTGTAATAAAACCTCCTTCATCTCCTGCAAAAGAAACAGATCCTCCATTTACTAATTTGACATTAGAAAGTAAGGACATGTTTCCTGTCATGTGCCGGGACGCCCCACTATCAACAATCCAAGTATTTCTACTCGGATCGTAGGCGACCTGCACAACAAGAAAAGAAGTTAGTTTGAGATGGACACCCATGCCCGAATGGCAGCGGGTTTCCCATCGACACCAATAACTTGCACATCCATCCATTGACCCTTTGATCCTGATGGATCATTGGACTTGTTAACAACCTTTGTCTCGGTTTTAGGCTTCCAAACGGTACGTTTACCAACAGATTTCTCATAATAGTCATTCGTTTAAAAATTTTTATTTACACCTGACTGTACCCTTGTGGATGAATTAGCAATAGAATTTGACTTTGGTTTATAAAAACCTTTTGAACTATTACTTGAAGTACCTATGGAACTGGAACTAGAAGCATAGTGTGTAGTTTTCGTTTTAGTGTCAGATTTTCTTTTTGGTGTTTTCCAACGCTGTTGACAGTTAACAGCACAATGACCCTTTTTCCCACATTTATTACAGTTTTGAGTTTCTTTTGTACGTGTTTTTGAACTCAGATGCTTATTGGGAAAAGACTGTTTCATGGGTGACATAGGCTTCTCAACATGATGTTTCAAGCCTGGTCGATGGTTAGGATGCACATATTTAGGCACATTGTTAGTATTAGGGCTCCTTTTATTAAATACTTCTTCAGGTGCTTGTGTAAGAACATATTCTTTATCTAGGTTGAGTCCCTGCTGATACTTGACAGGTGTCTGAAATATTTTCTTTCCATTAGCGTTCCTAGAGTTTACTTGTTTTCTAGGTGTGGGTTGTCTGCTTTCACTAGCCTTACTAGCATTCAATGGATTTTTCAGGATAGTAATTGGTTTGGATTTTGGTGTCACAAACTCTGAAACTTTTTCATACTCTGAATCAGATTTACTGTCCTCATCTAAGTCTTCAACAATCGGCTTAGTGCTGTCTGATTTTTCATTCTCTACAGGCTTAACACTTAGGATTTCACTAAGGCAAGAATCAGAAGGTTTATTAATGTACTCATTCCTAAGAGGAGGAGGACACTCTTTATAACCTGAACCCTTTTTACCATCATTCTTGTTATAGACAGTATACTCAATGACATATGACATTCGCTGCCAAGTGTCATTTCTAGCCTTTTCTGACTCATACTTAATCTTAAACTCTTCCTTTTCTCTCTTAGCACATTCAAGTTGATTTAAGTACATCATTATGGCCTTTTGGTCACCTGAAATTGTAGCTCTTAAATCATGAACTTGATTTTCTAGAGTTTTGATTGTCTCCCTGAATTCCTTTTTATTGTTAAACTGAGTTAAATTAGTCTCGTATAGGCCTTTTACCTCAAGATAAGCTGCTTTAACAATCCTAAGTTCCTGTTTTACTTCAGGACAGTATATACATCCTAAGGGGATATCATTCAGTTTAGAAACTATGGATTCAAGTTTAGCAATTTCTAACTTATGATCAGCACAATCGTTACATATCAAAGGAAATTCAGTTTGTACCTTAGAGTCACTTGATGTGTTTGCCATGAACGCATACTCCTTTTCTTCAGTCTCTGATTCAGGTTCAGATTCTGAACTAGAACTGGAACAGTCAGAATTATTCAACTCAACTGAAGTCTTGACATCATCTACTACAATAGTTTCTCCATCTGATGAAGACGAACTACTGTAATCCGTCCATACATCGCCATCATTGTGCATTGCGTATTTGAACTTCTCATACACTCTCTTGTTAAGAACACCTCTTCTAACATATCTGATCATTGCATAAGTTCGCTCAATTCTTGCTTCCATCTTGCAGATGTAACACATGCATTCATTCGCAGTACCAACACAACCAGCTTTCTCTCTTTCTTGTTTCTCACTTTCAGTTTCTTCTTCGGTCTTAGGCATTCTAACAACGTTAGCATGATTTTCATCATCAGCAAATACTGTCCAATCACAACCTTCGTCTGAATATGTTGCAATTAAGCCTTTTGCTTTATCATTTCTGATAGTATCACCGCTCGTTGTTTCAACTGGCACATTAACCTTTGTCTTATTATACTGATTGTGAAATGGGTTGTGAAAACCAGTTTTCTGTGGCCTGGTACATGTTCTTTTGAAGTGTCCTAACTCATTGCAATTAAAACATCTCACTTTTGACATATCAAAACCTAACTTAGTATCTCTAGTAACACCTAAGCTCTGTTGACCTGTCCTTTTCAGAAATTTCTTCGCTCGTCTAATCACACTACCCATAGCCCAGAGGATATCCATCTTTTCAAGTTCATCCTCATCAATCTGCTCATAATCTTCTGCTTCTAAATGAGCATTACCAATTTGACCACCAACCATTTCATTATAAGAATTAACTACCAAAGCAACTAAAGCCATATCTTCCTCTACAACTGAAAGGGGCCTAGTTCTTAAATTCTCAGTGTTGAGAACTACAGTTTTTGGCTCCTGTCTAATGGTGGACTGATTTGTACTACTAGGCTTATTTACTTGGGTTGGAAACATCACATTTTGAGCAGGTTGTGATCTGTTTACAGCACTATCATTAGAAACAAACGCTGTTTGTAAGGGAGCATGAACATTGCTCAATCCAGAAGTACCAGCTTTGTAAATTATAGGACTCTGTTGACCCTCAAGATGTTTCTTCTTGGTTTCCATATCCAAGTTCTTTACCATCAATTTTGATGTGAATTTATCTAGGGTCAGTGATTCACCAGCAGACGAAGCTCTATCTTCTATCTGTTCAATAAACGCATCCCACTTGTGTGGTAAACCATCTGTTAATTGTTTGATAGCTTTCTGTTCTGTAACTTCTACACCTAAGTTACCCAATTCAGAGACAAGATGACGATAACGAATGATTGTCTCTTCTAACGTTTCATGACTTAGAGCAGCAAACCTTTTCCATTCACTTTTGATTACTTTAGCTTTCTTTTCACGATACGCCTTATTTCCTTCGACACCTATCTTAATAGCATTCCAAAAAGAATATGAAGTTAAGTGCATTTGATATTGATGATAAATATCACCGTCTAAACCCTGGGTCAATTGAGCATAACATCTACATTCTAAGGCATATGTTTCTTTTTCTGTCACGCTATAATCTTCATACTTTTTACTATTACCATCAGTACCTAAAGGCTCTTTATATTCATGTTGTATCAAATCCCACATTCTAGGATCAAGGCCTTTAATGTAATTCATGAACCTAGCCCTCCATCTAATGTAATCATTTGTATTATCAAGTCTAGGAGCACGATTGGCACTGCCTGATTCACTATCAGATAGTAAAATTTTTTGAACGCCGGAAGTAATTGCCATTGCCTGATCAGACATTTTAAAATTTAATTAAGGTTGAATCTGATACTAAGTCGGTCGATTGTCGGTGACAGTCGGTCGATGAACAGCTACAGTCGGTCGATGAACAGATACAGTCGGTCGACTGTCAATGGGTAATTGGTCGAAGTTCTGTTTACATTTAGTCAAATGGTAGTACTTTTTTTAATCGGTCGGTTTAGTACTTAAGTCGGTCGGTTTAAAGACAATCGGTCGAACTAATGACAATCGGTCGAAATACAAGAAAATCGGTCGATTGTCTCCTAAGTCGGTCGACTGTACTTTCTTTCAGAGCTAGAATCCAAAAAAACAGGTTTTTGACTTCTAAACGATTTCAAGCTCAATTTTCGAACTAAAACTACTGACCAACACCTTAAGCAACTTAGAATGACTTCTGTAAACACTCTAAAGCAATTAAAACCAAAGGTTTAACGTAAAAGTATACAAAATTCAATCCAAAACCATTTTTTTGACCCAAAAAATATACCAAAAACTCGTTTAAAACAATTGATTCAGCAAGCCACAGCTCTGATACCACTTTGTAGACGTTGAGAGAGGATCTTAGAATCAACCTAACACGATCTAGAGGCGGAATAACACTAGAAAGAGCTTAAACGAATATCTATGGGTTTTCGGGTTCGTACAAGTCAAACCAAGACTAGATCTTGATAAACACGAAGCCTAGACTGACATTCTGTGGTATTTGGACATGAAGAAGAGAGTCTCGACCAAGAACTGTTTTCGTGTGTGTTTAATGTGCAGAGTTGTTAACCCAATTAATGAAGATTAATTAGGCTTAAATACCTCAGTTCCTATGTCGGTCGACAGTGGATGACAGTCGGTCGACTGACCATGTCAGTCGGCCGACTGTCGAGTAATATTACGAATTATATTTAAACGTTTACAAATATAAAATAACACATCGACAATCAACGTTTAACAATATTACAGGTTACAACATGATCGAATAAAACGTTAAAGTTCATGGAACTAGGGATTACAAAATATGCACTAACAGGGCCGGAGATCATTCATTTGATTAGTTAATGGAATTCACATTAAAATTGAAGGTGGTAGAAGATGCACGCGTTTACAAACATTTTGGGCATTTTAGTTCACTTCGGATGTTTGTGAAATACTGAAACGCATGTGTGATGTGTAGAAGGTTTGAGTTGCCATCACCTGCTACTGTTTTTAACAGTATTACATTTCCGTTATTGAGATATTAGGAAGTTTGTGATATGCCGAGTTTGTAAATATGGTCAACTTGTGTTGGTGACAACAGAGACGAAACTGCAAGATCGTTTCCATGTCTTCAACTTATGTTGGTTATAGCATACACAATTTTTTTGATTTTTTTAGAAAATGACAACATACACAATTAATAGAATCAAAACATAAATATGCTATTTTTATAAAGCACATAGTATCAAATTATAAACATGGAAATCAAACAAAAAGATTCAAATTTTTATATATAAATAATAATCTACAACATACTTTGAATTATATGTTATCTGCTATTTCCCATCCTTTAAAATTGATCAGATCCCCTTACAAACAACGTATCAAACTAACAAAAAAATCTTTCATTCTCGGAATACAAATGGCTGATATCATTGTTGTTCGTGTAGTGAGCTTATCAAGAACCTAATGGCTGTTGATAAAAGATTATTTTTCTTTCATTTTTTGGGTCTGGATTTATTTAATCTGGCTCAATATGAAGGAATTGATTCTCAGCTTAACAAATGAACCGTAAAATTGACCCTAAAATCACATAACCCAAAAATCTGTTGGATCATCGTGACTACACAGATTTTAAGAATTGGCTTACGACATAGGATGCGCAGATTAAATCACGAACCTCATACCAATACAAGCACTAGTAGTAAGTTACTGATGCTTTTTCAAGGTGGTTGTACTAATTTCAATCCCCGTAATACGAATTATGGACATAACATGAGTTCTAGATGATATATTTATTTATTTATTTGCAATGGCGAAGATACATTAAAAAGACTAGCAACAAACTAGAAAAGACAAGAACCACATATTACAACAGTTTGATTAACCGGTCATTTCAACTAACTTTGCATCAAATTACTCATATATATTAATAAACACTTTCCAAAATGGAGGCATGTTGACCAATTTCCCTAAGAACAGATTACAAATTATATCAAAAACCACACTTCTCTTCATCAGGTTGGTATTAAACAACAAGTCGTTTTTAAGTCTCCACGCGCACCACAGTCCACCTATCTACGAGTCTTTTTTTTTTTTTTTTTTTTTTTGAAAGGCAAACTCACTCACCCACCTAATACTAACACGAATTTATACACCACGAAATGTCCTAAGCAGGACTCGAACCCTCAACCTCAAGGTTGTAAGGGTGAACTCGATACCGCCAAGCCATTGGCTCTTTGGTCCTATCTACGAGTCTTGACCCACCCAAATAAAACATGGTCTCTAGACTCCACGTTCGAGCCACATGTCAGACACGAAACCGATTCAATTTCTAACCCTTTGCGAGACAAATTAAAGGGTTGGAAGCCGATCCAGATTTACCTTCAAAAAGAAGATATTTGCTATTTTCTACGAAATATATGTGTAAAGATATGATACGTTGAATGTGTTTGTACCCTCCGCATTGTATATCCAAGTTGACTTTTCGTTGACATCACGATATTTAGCCTCAAGGTCGTTGACCTAAAACCAACCTGATTTTCTAATCTGTTTGAGTATTTCGACCCAAAAGCAAACCTGTTAACCCTGATCCAACCCAGATAACCCGTTTATTTTATTAGGCCAACAGGTTTTCAGTTAATTAACATGTCATTTTGGTTCAAATGGTTCTCATGAGTCAACCTCTAAATCTATCACTCATCATTAAATTAAAATAACATATTTAAACTGTTGCCTACTATTTAAATTATTTCTGGTTGTCGTTTGAACCCAAAAACTCATTGAGTAACCCAAACCCGAGCTAGAGGTTGGTGTGTTTCGGGTTGACAGGTTTGTAGATAAATAAACCTAACCCAAACTTTCTTATTTTGAGTCGAATGTGATTAAATTGTTACAGTATTTATTTTGAGTTGGTTCTTTTCAAATATCTTTTTTATTTGACTACAGGGTTGGAGGCAGACAACCCGACACTATTTCCAGAATTGGAACAAATGCATCCAGAAACCCTGAACGCTTGTGTGAAGTGATGCGTACCGCAGACCGAGTGCTTAGGCTCTTTGACGAAAACGACCAGGAGGCTAACTCGAATCCGTTTGCAGCTGATTTGGGTGGTGGTGATCTGGGCGGGGCGGCTCAAAACCAGGCAGCTAACCCTGCAACCAATAGTGGTAGGATAGAGTAAGTGTCATATGTTTTAAAATAATATATAATTGAGAGTGGTTAGCATATTCAGTTAAAATAATATATATGCAGATGCCATTTTGTGTACAGTGCATAACATGGTGTGTTGTATTTTCTGACTGAAAATGGCCCACAATGATACATTAGCATCTTTCTTCATGTTTCATCATCTCTACATAATAATCAGTTTTCAATCACAAAGACACTTTCATTTAATCTTTTTTACTCTTAAAAACTTTGTGTCAGCTAATTGAAAAGCTACTCTCTGGTGAGTTGTTGAAGTTGGCTAAATACGAAGGAATTATCTGTTGCTTGATTTTATACAAAGATGTCTCATTTATTTTGGTTTCTCTTTTTGAAATTTTTACACAATTGGTTTCTCTTTTTTTTACTATGTTGTTTGTCTTTGAAGTTTGTACTTTTAATTTATATGGTCTATGGTCTATCTTATGGTTTATTAGCTTTAGAAGCATTTGTTTCTGTTGCCAACGATATTTTGATGTTTAAATTATTTTTTTGGTTGTTATGGTTATATACTCTCTTCCTATTTGCAAAAGCTTTTTGGGGGTTATTGGGGTTTATAAGTACTTTTTTGCAGACTAAGAATGAGGAACGGGCATTGTTGATCTTCGGCTGGATGATCAAATTGAAGCTAAGGTGTAGCGTAAATGGATAAATAAGCATCTCCCTAAGCCCCCACCGTCTGGAAACTGTTAGATATTACTGGAGAGATCGGTACGCATTACGGAATAAAATATTATAGCTTAACATTCATGCTACTTAATTCTTAATTTCTTTTACAGTTTCAACCCATTACTTAGCAAAAGTCCATTACTTGGTACAGGGACATGCAATACAAGCCAACATGAGTTATAATGATATGCAGTTTTTTGCCAGCCTTCTAGAACTACATTCAACATATAAAATATCAAATTTCAATTGTGACGAACCCAGGAAATGGCAGCAGACTTTACCACAACCCATAAGGTTACCAAGTTCAAAAATATAATGGCCAACGACTTTCGAAATCATCATTTCAGATTTGTTTCGTACAACCAATTATTAGAGAGACTTCCAAAAGATACTATTCTCACAGGTAATACAAATTATAAATTGTTGCAGGTCGCTTCTTTAGTTTTTTTTGTAACGAATCATACAGCTGATATAGATTGTTAAACAAATTTTGTTTGCAAAAAATACAGTATAGTTTGGCCATTGTAAAAATCAACAACCAACTTTTTCTTTACATACTTTTAGTTTTTTTGTAGAATATTACCGATAGTTGATCTGAAGCCTAATGACACATCAAAGATTATTGAAAGTGTATCGAAAATGCTTTGTAAAAAAAAAACCACCAGACCCAACCAACTGTTGCCTACTGCTAGATGAAATGGTAATTACTTTCTATTAATCTTTTATTTTACATTTTATATTTTATATATTATATGGATATATGGATGGATGCATTGAAAGTGGTTGGTTTGTATTATCAGGCTTTATTCAAATTCAAGTAAGCAATAAAGTAGATATGATGCATGCAATCTGTGTGATCTTAATTTTTAAGCATATTTGGACATGCCAGTATTGGAGCCAAAAGGGGAAAAGTTAATATGGGTTGGTTTTACACTGTATAAATGCATTGGCTTGAGTGGTATGGGGGTGGGATCCAACTTGATGTACTGCCAACCCAGGTTCGATTCTCACTTCAAGCAGGTAGTTTTCAACCATTGATGGTACTGCCAACATCAATGCCACTTGGGAAGGTCTCTGGGGGCGTTTTTTCTCAACCTTCAATGGTACTACTGCCAGCATCTTCGCGAATTGGGTTTCCTCCTAACGCGTGTGTGGGTGACGAGTGAGAGCATTCGATGTCGATATCACCGTTCAGAAAATAATAATAAATGCAGTAGTGCAAAGTTATCGCATAAAAAAGACAATTGCCATTACAACCGGGTACAAATATAAATTACACATTGCTACCTTACATGTTAGCCTTGCCCCTCTTTTTGTAGTTAGTTGTAACATTCTTAGATTTTAGATAAAATTGAAAGGGAGCTTTATTGTAAATAGTGCCTCTGCTAATAGGTCACGATTAACATTAGATTGAATCAGATGGTTGTGTTCAACTTATTGTTTGATTATTTTTCTATCATTGTGTTGCAAATCCAGGTTCTAGTTAATTGCAGAAATGATAAAAAACTTGTGGGTTGAGCAAGGGCATTTGATCAACATTGCACATAATAGAAATGTGGACCGGGGTTAGTTATGTCATAGAACGCATCAACACAAAAGACAATGGTCGGCCGCAGCGAAGCGCGGCTGACCTCAAGCTTGTTAAGATCAATATTAAACGCTGAATTCTTGATTTGCAATTAATTAAATTCTCGTGATTAATTGATTAACTGTTATTAGCTTGTGGGTTAATAACTTTTGAGTCAATATTTTTTTTGAACGGCGATTTCGAAATCACCGACGGGGATCCAAGACCACCCACCCGATCATATTCAACCCAACACACGCTCCAGGGGAAACTCACCATCGTTCTAGGGTCTAGGCAACCGATGTGAGAAAACCCTGGCGGGGATTCGAACCCGGGTCCTAGGATCTAGGCAACCCTGGAATAAATCATCCTTGCCCCACCCGGAGGATACCACTCGGCCGATTGCACGATGTTACTTGTGACCCAATATACTTATTAACATAACTACAAATCTAAGATCTTAGATCTTGCTAAATTATTACGGGTTTATAACTTGTGACCCAATATACTTACTATCATAACTACTGTTGTAATGCTTTAGATCTCGCTAAACTATTTTAATTTTAATATCTGTTTTTGGGCGGAAAAGAAAACATGGCTACAATTAAAATATTAAAGATTTGGTAAAAAATAAAAAAAAAAATAAAAAAAAAATACTACTGGTTTCCAACGTTTCCAATTGGTGGCTTATCCATTCAAGCTACATACAAATTCTACACTTTATTCTTGAAGGTTTCCAATTTAATTTTATCCTATACTTTTTGCCCCACACACACACAAAAAAAAAAAAAAAAAAAAATAAATAAATAAAAATAAAAAGATCTGCTAAACTATTATGGGTTTATAACTTGTGACCCAATATACTTATAAACATTACTACAATTGTAATTCCGGTAATTTAATTTTAATTTCTATTTTTTGCAAAATAGAAAAAACATAACTACATTTAAAATATTAAAGATTTAGTAATAAAAAAAGGGTTAAAGTTACTCAATTCGTGTATATATCTAGAAAAATACCATTGTAGTTCACATACTTTCAAAAAGTATTCTAATGTAGACTATTGGTGACCGGTTACCTGCTGAACCGGTAAAACTAATTATTTGACATTTTTTTAACTAGAAAAATTACACGAATTGTCCCTATGGTTTGCTTGTTTTGCGTATGCAGTCCCTGAAGCTACACAGATGTTAAAAAGGTTCGTTAAGTCTAAACAACTTAACCTAAAAATTACCTTGTTGAATCAGATCAAAGAAGTATAGCAGCAGGTCGAAATGAAGATGAGAAAGAAGATGACACAAAAATGCCCTCACATGCTTTGCACATGACTATTTTAACGAAAAAATTTAACAACGTTAGCATGTATAACAAATACCTTATTTATCAGGTTAGCAAGTTAAGTTTGTTTACATTAACACACTTCCTTAAAGTACATAGCCTACAATTGTATTTTTCTAGGTATATTGCCTAAATTAAAACAAAAGTAAAAGTAGCTATTTAGTAGCTTTAACTAAAAAAAAAAAAAAAAGAAACTACAGGTACCTAACGTATCTAGGAATGACAATGGATTAGATATGGATCATGTGATGCCGTATCTATATCCATATCCATTTATTTTTTGTCCATTCATATCCATATCCATTTAATTTCAGGTCATCCATATCCGTATTCAACGGATTAAGCGGGTTATTGAATATCCATTGGATATTCAAATAATATTATATTATCTCGTAATATGCGATGAAAAAAAATGTAGTATAGGAAAAGTAAATATAGCATGACATAATTAAAATCTATCCACAAGAAAGTGTAATCTTCGTCGAAGATAGAACAAAACTTGTTGAATTTACTATTAAACATAAATTATGAAAAATAAAATATGTAATTTGTATGTTTATTTTGTTAAATATATTTATATTTATTTCATTATAATATTTCACAGTTATTTCATTATAAGGTTGAAAGCAAAATGTAAATTTAACTGTAAATGAATTCGTAATATTAAATATGTAAGCATATATCTATATTTATGTATTTGTATATGTATTTCGGGTGTAAATGGATATATTTATGGATGAAATTTTTCATCCATATCCATATCCATATCCATATCCATTTAGGTTCATTCATATTCATTTAAGTTGATCTATATCCATCACTAAACGGGACCGGATTGGGTGCCATCCCTTACGTATCTTATCCATTCAAGCTAATACCACACAAATTTTATTCTTTGCTTCAACTGCTACACCACGAATTCTATACTTTATTCTTGTTCAATCAGAGATGCCTTGCTCATCTAACTTATCTCAGATTCTCAATCATCTTTTTGATGATAGGATTCTTTTTAATTTAATTTTATCCTATTTTTGCCAAAAAAAATAAAAAACTCTGTTATTTCCCATCCTTTGAAATCATTCAAATCTCCTTAAATTTAAATGGCTGAAATCGTTGTTTCTGCTGCTGTTACAGTGCTAATTGAAAAACTACTCTCTGGTGAGTTGTTGAAGTTGGCTAAATACGAAGGAATTGATTCTCAGCTCAAAAAATGGAAGGAGAAGTTGATTCTGATCCAAAATGTGCTTGCTGATGCAGACCAGACTTACATAACCCAACAATTTGATAAAGAGTGGCTACACAGACTTCGGGAATTGGCTTACGACATAGACGATGTGGTTGATGATTTGGCCACTGAAGTTATAAAGCGTAAACTGAATCAAGAAACTCATGCCACTAGTAGTAAGTTACTGAAGCTTTTTCCAGCTTGTTGTACCAATTTACATCCTCATAACATGATCTATGGTCATAAGATGAAGTCTAAGGTAGAAGAGATTACCTCTAGACTAAATGATCTTGCTGATGAGAGAAATAAACTAGGCCTGTTGGGTGTCAATGTGAAAGCTAAAATTGGATCCAAGGGAAAAAATGTACAAACTTCACTAATTGATAGGTCCACGGTTTTGGGTCGGGAAGCGGATGCAGAGGCATTGATTGCCAAGTTGTTGGAGGATGAAGACTTGAATCAGAAAGTAAGTGTCATGTCCATAGTAGGTCTGGGTGGGATCGGAAAAACAACTCTTGCCAAGCTTTTGTACAACGATGAAAAAGTTAAAGATCACTTTGAACTTAGGGCATGGGTTTATGTTTCTCAAGAATTTGATGTACTGAAAATTAGTAAGGCAATTTATCGAGCTGTGAATGGGGAGGAAAAAGATTTTGATGACCTAGATCTGCTTCATGTGGCTCTGAAAGAAAAACTATCAAAGAAGCGGTTTCTAGTTGCATTGGACGATGTTTGGAACGAAGATCAGAATCAATGTGAACTTCTTAAAAGTGTTTTTTTTGGCGGCTACCCCGGAAGTAAAATAATAGTCACCACCCGCAAGAGAAAGGTTGCTTTAATGATGGGCTCTTTTCAACTTAACGATCTAAAGCCTTTATCTAATGAGATAGCGATGTCGTTACTGCTTCATAACGCACTGGATGAAGAGAATATTGAAAAATATCCATCACTTAAAGTAATTGCTCAAGGTATAATTAACAAATGTGATGGTTTGCCTCTGGCTTTGGTAGCGGTTGGGAGGGTCTTGAAGATAAAAGGATCAAGTGATGATGAATGGCAGGAAGTGTTAGATAGCGAGATATGGGATATAGGGGATGGAAATATTCTTCCAGCTCTAGAGTTGAGCTATTATGACCTCCCACCACATTTGAAACAAGTCTTTGCATATTGCTCTTTTTTTCCAAAAGGCTACTTGTTCAACAAAGAGGAATTAGTTCTACTGTGGATGGCAGAAGGTTTCTTGTCCCAATCAAAGGGCAGTAACCATAGAATGGAGAGTATGGGTCGCAACTACTTTGAAGAGCTAACTTCAAGGTCATTTTTTCAGCATTCCATGGATGACGAAACAAAATACACGATGCACGACATGATGAATGACTTGGCAAGAAGTGTTGCAGGAGAGTTCTTCTTTATGTTGGATGATAAGACGGATGAAAATGATGGGAACTATGATTTTGAGAAGTTCCGTCACTTTTCATTCGGTCTAAGGTCTGCAAATTATAAAAAGTTCAAGGAATTAGACAGATCGAGATGCTTGCGGACATTCTTACCGGCGTCAGTTGGTCAGAATTATTGGACAACCTTCGATACATTGGACCATGTTCTTCCGGATTTGCTTTCCCGATTACAGCTCCTAAGGGTTCTAAGCTTACCTGATCGTTTAATAACACATGTTCCAAAATCCATTGGTGATCTCAAGCATTTGCGGTACCTCAATTTTTCGAGAACATGGATCAAACAAATACCAGAAGAGGTCAGTGAGCTCTATAATCTCCAAAGCTTGTTGGTTAGCGAGTGTAGAGAATTAGTTAGCTTGCCAACCAGTTTTTCCAAGTTAACAAATCTGCGACATCTTGAAATGAGTTATACTCCATATTTGAACGATACACCCTTAGGAATTGGTAGGTTAAAAAGTCTACAAACTCTAACCAAGGTACATATCGAAGGAGGTAATGGGTTCAATGTATCTGACCTAAAAGACCTGTTGTATCTTGAAGGTCATCTTTCCATTAAAGGTTTGGACAAGGTGATACATACACAACAAGCACTGGATGCCGGCTTAAAAGGAAAGAAGGGTCTTGTTAGTTTGGATATGGAATGGAGTGATGTATTAAATGATTTTCGGAATCCAGAGGTTGAATATAAAGTAATTCAGAGTTTAAGGCCTCACACTAGGTTGAACAAACTGAAGATTTTAAGTTACGGGGGAATGAAATTTCCTAGTTGGTTTGGAGATACTTCATTTGATAAGCTAACAGAGCTTTGGTTATATGGATGCAAAAATTGTACAGATTTTGATAATATATCATTTCCATCATTAGAATACTTGAAAATTATTAATATGCCAGGATTGGAGAAATGGTCAAATTGTGATGGTGACAAAACTAATGGATCACTTCCTCATCTTCGTGAAATTCATATAAATGATTGTCCGAAACTAGCTGAGCTCTCAATTAGATTAATACAATCACTTGAGGTTAATGTTGGAAGTGGCAACAAGAAATATGTCAAAAGAAAAGTGAATATTTCTGATTGTGATTCACTGGAGAGTTTCAGTTGCCATAATACCGTTGAGAAATTGTATATCATAAGTTGTTCTTCATTGACAACATTGCAGCAGGAGCTCCCATCGTCTCTCAAGTCTCTTAAAGTCAAAAAATGTATAAAATTGGTATCAATAGGAGAGAAAGACGTTAATGTTGGTAGTAGTAACACAAAGTCTGTCCTCAGAAAAGTGATTTTCCAGAAGTGTGAGTCATTAGAGAGTTACAGCTGTCCTAACAGTGTTGAGGATTTATTTATCAGTGAATGTTCTTCAATGAAATCATTGACCATGCAGGAGGTTAATATTGGAAGTAGCAGCATGAAACCTATCACCAGAGAAGTTAATATTAGTGGTTGTAATTCATTGGAGTGTTACAATTGCCCTAATAATGTTGAGAAGTTGCATATATACTATTGTGATTCAATGACATCGCTAACATTTTCAAGGACAGAGCTGGAACTCCCATCATCTCTTAAGTTTTTTAGGCTCAGAAGTTGCAAAAGTTTAAAGTCATTTCCTCTTCTTAAGCATTTACAAAATCTCATCTCGTTGGAATATATGTGGATACAAGATTGTCGAAGCCTGGATGATTCATTTCCATGTGGGTTGTGGCCTCCTAATTTAAGGATCCTAGGAATAGGAGAGTTAAAGAAGCCAATGTCAACATGGGGGCTGCAGGATTACCCGAACTCACTTGTTCGTCTTGAGTTAGTTGGTTCTGATTCAGGAGTGACTTCATTTGCAATGGAAAGAGATGCAATCAATACTGCTTCAACATCTTTTCTTCTTCCACCATCTCTAACTTCTCTGGAAATCATAGATTTTAAGGATGTAGAATCAATTACAGGGGTGGTCCTACAACTCACTCACCTTCGTGATCTTACTATTGCAAGTTGCCCGAATGTTAAAGAAGTGCCAGAATCAACTTCATCTTTGAGGGTAGATGACAGAAGGTACAAAAAGTCCATTATGTCTATTTCTTACAATAACTCAGTGCATATCTTAGCTTTTATTAATAGGATATTATTTATTTATGTTTGTTAGTATTCATTGCTTACAATAACTCAAATACATATGATCTTCGTTGAAATTTTATATTCATTCAGGACCTCCACCCGTTTGATGAAATTCCTCAGAGATATGGTTTTTTTGTTTTTTATTTTTTGAAAGGGGAAACTATCTATATAATATAGTGCTCATTTGTGTGCTTACTTTACTTTTGTTCTTTTACTGCAAAATATTAATATGATGATGTTATAACTATCATCATCGACTTATCTGAACTAGTAGAATATTTGGAATTTCTTATTATATTTGTCCACTTCCATAGGTTCTGGAGATACATATGTCGCAAGGACAATTGAATTGAAGTGGAAAATTATGAGCTTTCAAGTAGGGTGCGTTTCCAATTATCTTCATGTAGCTGTTTTATAACTTAACAATCTGTTAAGGTTTAGTTGATGTTACATTAGCTGTGATTCAATATTAACAGTATTATAGAAGAGACCAATATATTGTTGGTAATGAATTCAACACAGTTTCACATGATAAAATGACAAATCAATATTGGCTTTAGCTTACAACTCATTGTAGATTCAAAATGTATCCCTCATGTCTACAAATAATCTGTATTTTGTTGGATAACAGAAATAAAGCTGTTCGATAACTCCTGCCAGAAGAGAAGACTCAATGCCATGTTTAAGATGTGATTAAAGATCTTAACTATGCATTCGTTTCAGAAGTTTCTTTGAAGTTATGTAGCGCCATAAAGCATGCTTGATATGGTTTTAGTGTTGGGTAAACAAAACGTGAATTTACTGAAACAGTCGGGTCACATTTCTGCTTGTTTTTCTTTTAATTATTTAGAAGTGTTCGATATATGTGTGTATTAGCTCGGTGTGAACTTCTTAAAAACTATAGGCGTTTATCCAAGATTATGTGTTACCAGATTTATCATCTTTCAATGATATTGACTTATATTGTAATAATTTTTCTAATTGGGTTGGAGATCGTTTATTTAATGAGTTAATGGAACTCAAATTAGAATTGAAGGCTGTAGAAGATGTACACGTTCACAAACATTTTGGGCATTTAAGTTCACTTCGGATGTTTGTGAAATACTGAAATGCATGTGTGAAGTGTAGAAGGTGAATTTTGAGGTGCCATCAGCTGCTACTCTTTTTAACAGTATTACATTTCCATCATTGGGATAAATGGAAGTTTGTAAAGATGGTCAACTTGCGTTGGTGACAACAGAGACAAAACTGCTAGATCGTTTCCTTATCTTTAACTGGTGTTGGGACAACATATACAATTCATAGAAACAAAAGTCTGCTCTTTCTTATCCTTTGTAGGATTAACCATCTAACCAATTTTGCCACTCGAACCACGAATCGAACCAGGGATGTCGCAGTCCACCCATCTACGAGTCTTGACCCACCCGAAGAAAACATGGTCTTCAAGACTCGGCGTTCGAGCCGCACATGAGACAACATATAGATTCAATTTCTAACCCTTTGCGAGAAAAATTCAAACGGGTTGGAAGCCAATCCAGATTTACCCTCATTTATAGTGTCTGCAGCATCATTTTTCGGATAAATAATTGTTGGAAACTAAACTTGATTGTGGGCTATTTGTTTTGGATTTGGGCTTGCAAGTATACAAATATTTTGGATCAAGATTATAGCCCATTATGTAGAAACTTCTTGTAATATGTAGTAGTGAAAGTGTGTAGAATGTGTGTAGAATAATCTTGTAAAATATCTAAGTCTAGAATTATCATGAGAATACTTAGGAAATATCTAGATATTAGATGGTGAAGTATTCTAGACTAGTCCATGGTGTAGTATAAATAGATGGATTCACCTCCCATTTGTAATCAAGCAACAAAGCAATTCAATAAGCAAATCAAGTAATAAACAAAGCCTTCAAGATCAATCAAACTTCTAAATTATCAATCCTCTCTTCCACAAATAATATACACATAACCTCCTATTTCTAACAAATTGGTATCAAGAGCTTGGTTCGACAAGATGATGGCCAACAATGTCATCACATTTCCTCGCCTCACAAAGGATAATTATGATCGATGGAGCATCCAAATGAAGACCTTCCTAGGTGGACAAGACTTATGGGAGATTGTGGAGGAAGGCTATGAGGAACCTGCAGAAAAAGGTCCTCTCGGCAAGGAGAAAAAATTAATGAAGACGAACGATCAAAAGGCTCTTTCCATCATCCAACAAAGTGTAGATGATGGAGCTTTTGAGAAAATTGCAAGTGCAACCACCGCCAAGAAAGCATGGGAGATCTTGGAGAATTCTCACAAGGGAGTTGAAAAGGTGAAAAAGGTTCGACTACAAACACTACGAGGTGAGTTCGAATCCTTAAATAAGAAAGACTCAGAATCAATTTCCGATTATTTTACAAGAGTCTTGGCGATTGTCAATCAATTAAAGAGGAATGGTGAAACTCTAAGTGATGTAAGAGTCATTGAGAAGATTCTTAGATCATTAGATTCAAAATTCGACTATATAGTCGTAGCCATCGAAGAATCTAAAGATCTAGAATCAATGACTATCGATGAACTCATGGGTTCACTACAAGCCCATGAAGAGAGGTTCAATAAGAATAATAAGGAGCCATTGGAGCAAGCTTTACAAGCAAAACTGTCTTTCAAGGAAGAGAGCAGTGAAAAGACTCATCAAACGAGTCAACGAGGTCGTGATCAAGTACGTGGCCGAGGACGAGGACAAGGATATATCAAACGTGGAGGTTATAGTTCTTACAGAAATGAAGAAAGAAGTCAAAATTTTCACCCGACAAGAGGTCGCGGGAGAGGCTACACAAGTAGAAGGCCAAGGTATGACAATTCTCAAACCAAATGCTATAATTGTCATAAATTTGGCCACTATGCTTCGGAATGCGAGAAGTCAAACAATTACGTGCAAGAAAGAGCAAATTTAGTGCAAGAAGATACCGAAGCCGTGAAAAACACTTTGTTACTAGCATGCAAAGGTGAAGATAACGGAGAATCAAATTTGTGGTATCTCGACACGGGTGCAAGCAACCATATGTGCGGTGACAAAAACATGTTTGTGGAGTTAGACGAGGTAATTAGTGGAAATATCACCTTCGGAGATTCCTCTAAAGTCCCGGTTAAAGGCAAAGGTAAGATTCTCATCCGCTTGAAAAATGGAAGGCATCAATTTATCTCTAACGTGTATTATGTGCCTAATATGAAGACGAATATACTGAGTATTGGACAACTCTTAGAGAAAGGCTATGATATTCACATGATAAATCGTACTCTTTCTTTAAGAGACCAAAAAGGAGGTTTGATTGCTAAGGTGCCAATGTCAACGAATAGGATGTTCATGCTAAATATTCAACATGACATTCCAAGATGTTTAAAAGCATGTTTCAAAGATAATTCTTGGCTTTGGCACATGAGATACGGGCACTTAAATTTTGGAGGGTTAAAATTATTATCAAGTAAAGGAATGGTGAAGGGTTTGCCTCCAATTAATCATCTGGATCAAATATGTGAGGGATGCCTTCTAGGAAAGCACTTCCGAAACAGTTTTCCAACAGAAGCTTCTAGTAGAGCGAAGAAACCTCTAGAACTTATTCACACGGATGTGTGTGGACCCATCAGCCCACCGTCTTTTGGTAAAAATAGATATTTTATTCTATTCATTGATGATTTTAGTCGAAAGACATGGGTCTATTTTCTAAAAGAGAAGTCGGAAGCTTTTGGAATGTTCAAGAAGTTTAAAGCATTTGTGGAGAATCAAAGTGGTCTCACCATAAAGGCGTTGAGATCCGATCGTGGAGGAGAGTTCACATCCAAGGAATTTAAGAAATTTTGCGACAACAACGGGTTACGACGTCCTCTAACTCTTCCGTATTCACCTCAACAAAATGGTGTTGCGGAAAGAAAAAATAGGACCATTCTTGATATGGCCCGGAGTATGTTAAAGAGCAAAAGGATGCCTAAGGAGTTTTGGGCTGAGGCAGTGGACTGTGCGATCTATCTATCAAATCGCTCGCCCACTAGAAGTGTCAAGAACAAAACGCCCATTGAAGCTTGGAGTGGAAGGAAGCCCGGCATCTCACACCTTCGAGTGTTCGGAAGTGTGGCATATGCTCATGTGCCAGATCAAAAGAGGACGAAGCTCGATGATAAAAGTGAGAAACTCATATTCGTGGGTTATGACTCAAGTTCGAAGGGTTACAAGCTATATAATCCCAAGAATGGTAAAGTAATCTCAAGTCGAGATGTGGTGTTCGATGAAGAAGCAACATGGGATTGGAATGTTCCCGCAGAGGAGAACTACGACTTTCTCCCTTATCCATTCGAGAGTACTGCAAAGAACGAAGAATATCTAGAAGTTCAAGAACCTTCTAGTACACCATCTCCGCACTCTCCACATACTCCAACCACTACACCTAATGAAGTGACACCAACATCAGGAGGAGAATCAAGTAGGCTACAACATCACACAAGGAGCATTGAGGAGTTGTACGAGGTAACACAGCCTATGGAGGATCTATCATTGTTCTGCCTTCTTGCCGATTGTGAGCCAATAAGCTATGAAGACGCAACAAAAAGCCAAAAGTGGAAATGTGCTATGGACGAAGAGATTCAAGCAATCGAGAAGAATAATACGTGGGATCTTGCCACACTACCAAAGGGACATAAGGCTATTGGTGTAAAATGGGTGTACAAGGCCAAAAAGAATTCCAAAGGTGAAGTTGAAAGATATAAGGCAAGGTTGGTGGCGAAGGGATACAGTCAACGAGCCGGCATAGACTATGACGAGGTATTTGCTCCCGTCACTCGTCTAGAAACTATAAGATTGATAATCTCACTTGCAGCTCAACATAATTGGAAGATTTATCAAATGGATGTCAAATCCGCGTTCCTTAATGGCCACTTAGAAGAAGAAGTCTATATAGAACAACCTTTGGGATACATCGTGAAAGGCCAAGAGAATAAGGTGCTAAAATTGAAAAAGGCCTTATACGGGTTGAAGCAAGCGCCTCGGGCATGGAATAGCAGGATAGACAAGTATTTCCAGCAGAATGACTTTACGAAATGCCCCCATGAGCATGCCCTCTACACCAAAGTTAGCAATGATGGAGATGTTATGATTGTGTGCCTATACGTGGATGACTTGATATTCACCGGTAGTAATCCCAAAATGTTTGAGGAGTTCAAGAAAGCAATGGTTCGGGAGTTCGAGATGACCGACATTGGACTTATGGCTTACTATCTTGGGATCGAGGTAAAACAAAAGAAAGAAGGAATATTCATATCCCAAGAAGGTTATGCGAATGAGGTGCTCAAGAAGTTTAAGATGAATGACTGCAAGTCAATGAATACACCGGTGGATTGCAATCTCAAATTGTCAAAAGATGATGAAGGATACTTGGTGGACCCAACACAATACAAGAGTTTGGTTGGAAGTCTGAGGTACCTAACCTGCACGAGGCCAGATATTCTCTACGGAGTTGGACTAGTAAGTCGATACATGGAAGCACCTACAATAAATCACTTGAAGGCGGCCAAGAGGATACTTCGCTACATCAAAGGTACGATTGACTATGGCCTGTTTTATTCGCCTTCTGAGCACTTCAAGCTAGTTGGATACAGTGATAGTGATTGGGCTGGAGACATAGATGATCGTAAGAGTACGAGTGGTTTCGTGTTCTATATGGGAGATACGGCGTTCACATGGAGCTCGAAGAAGCAACCCATTGTGACTCTGTCAACGTGTGAAGCCGAGTTTGTAGCAGCAACATCGTGCACCTGTCATGCAATATGGCTCAGGACGTTACTAAATGAGCTTAAGTTTTTTCAAAAGGAAGCTACGGAGATATATGTGGATAACAAGTCTGCGATTGCTCTAGCAAAGAATCCAGTCTTCCATGATCGAAGCAAGCACATCGATACGAAATACCATTTCATCAGGGAGTGTGTTACAAATAAAGAGGTGCAGATAAAGTACACGAAGTCATTCGACCAAGTTGCTGATATTTTCACAAAGCCTCTAAAACACGAGACTTTTCAGAGATTACGAAATATGCTCGGAGTGACGAAATCAAGTTTAAGGGGGGCTGTTGGAAACTAAACTTGATTGTGGGCTATTTGTTTTGGATTTGGGCTTGCAAGTATACAAATATTTTGGATCAAGATTATAGCCCATTATGTAGAAACTTCTTGTAATATGTAGTAGTGAAAGTGTGTAGAATGTGTGTAGAATAATCTTGTAAAATATCTAAGTCTAGAATTATCATGAGAATACTTAGGAAATATCTAGATATTAGATGGTGAAGTATTCTAGACTAGTCCATGGTGTAGTATAAATAGATGGATTCACCTCCCATTTGTAATCAAGCAACAAAGCAATTCAATAAGCAAATCAAGTAATAAACAAAGCCTTCAAGATCAATCAAACTTCTAAATTATCAATCCTCTCTTCCACAAATAATATACACATAACCTCCTATTTCTAACAATAATTACCTTTTGTTGCAGTTCAGCTGGTGTTGGATATTGCAATAGCTGGTAATCATAAATGAATGAAATAAGTATTCTGAGACCAAGATGCAATACTGAGCAGGTCCTCTTCATCATTTTGGAGAACTGATCTAAATGTTTCAGCCAGCGTTATGACTTTGAAATGTTTCCAGATATAAGAATTGATAATACATAAATTTAAGATCTCTAGTTTATAACTTTTTTAATTTTAACAGAAGGGTCTGCCTAAAGTCCCCACCCAATATGACACTTCTGCCACCGATAAACAGGATCATCTTTGTCTAAAATATCTCTAAAAGTTGTCTAAAGTTTCGAAACATAACTTATTGTTCATCGGCGCTTCATCCCATAATATGAGGTCTGTACACCTCAACAACAATGCTATATGCGTGTTTTTTTTTTTAATTGCAGAAGTAAAGAGGCTAGATAACGAGTGAAGCAACCTGCTATCAATGAAGTAACCCGGTCACGACTACGATATGAAGTGAACAGTTATAAGTGTTGAGCTATTCTACATTATGTGAGGGAAAAAGTATAAAATTGAGTCGAACTTCTAAGTTAAGCATTACATTTAATTAAAGATGCGAGTATTTATAGATGCAATATGATATGTAGGCAGAACATCTATATATAAATATACTATGCGAGTGTACTACTAGGAGCATATATAGATGCATCATGGTTGGAAGACTCTAAAATAGTAGATGGGTCGCATTTTACAAACTATTGTATGGGACATGGATTGTTTTATGAACTTGTTATTACATGATGTTATAAGGATATGTGTAGTTTCTAAATCAATAGACATTGTTATAATTGTTTGGCAAGTACATTAGTTATTAATAAGTCAATTTCTTAACTTGGTCGTTACATGGTCATTTCAGGATCTGTTGACCAAGACCTTAGTATAAGTCCAGTCGGTACCTACGGTGATATTTCCTGCATAAAGAATACATATTGAAGAATGAAGTCAAAATGGTTATGAATATAAAAATCATTTGAGAAATGTTGTGAAAGACACTCAACTAAAGTAGTTGTTGGTCTTACCAAACCGTATTAGGACGATCGCACATGTTTCAGGTCCCACTTGAGACATATAAGCATCAAAGTGTTCTGTGACTTGTGACATACAGAGTATAAGTTTGATATAATTAGAAATTAAAGGAATTGAACTTAAGTTAAAACTGACTGAACAAATATTAGTATTTATAAGCCATTAAGACCGGCAAGTTGCAGCATCACAACACTAGGATCAAATAAATGCTATAAGAAAATGAACTTTGTTCAATACTTATCAAAGCCAAAGTGATCCAACACGTTTGGACCCTCAAAAAAAGTCAGCCTTGAACTTTGCAAATTGAAGCTAAATAAATAATGGAGTTTAGTGCAACGACGACATTCGACGACACTATTAGATCATCATCGGTGAAAACCTATATATGAAAAAATTAAGGCTCCAATTAATTAATTAGCAAATGACCAAAATTTTTAAAAGGACGTAAACTTATTAAAAGGACGTAAAAAGAAACAACAAAATCAGTTAAAAAAAACATGTTTTCCCTACCTTTTTTCGTTTCAATAGTGTGATATCCAAACTTCGACTATTTCCTGCAAATTTCAAAATACAATCTCACCAGGTTTTTATATGCCCTTGTTACAAAACCATGTTAGAAAACATGTACCTCAAAACTCATAAACAACTATAAAAGTCACAAGTCCCTTTAATTTAGGGTAATATATACCTTGTTTCAACAATGTCTTATAGTGACATTAGACAGTTATATCGTTTATGCCAAATTGGATCTGCTCCTTGCTGCCAAAATGGTTGCTGTATTTAATAAAAAGAATATGTCACAGTTGCCATGAAAGTTCAACAATTTAACCTCATAAGATAAAACTATTCCACTGAAAACAGAATGCTACAGTCAGAGAAAACAATTGAACATTTCCCAAATTTGCACCAAGAACATTTCCAAAATAAATGTTGTTATATAGTTGTTTAAGTAGCTGTTCACTACTGGATCCATGATTATCCATCTTATTACCATCATCAACAGTGTTCGAAACCATTGTAAAATACGAATACAGTTGATCATTCAACTTAAACAACCCTGCTTCAAAGTTCATTGCCTATCAATCACAAATGTCCAAAGATTAACTCTATGATTATTCAAATTCACTACTTTTTAAAGTGCAACTAATATACATTACAGTACACACTAACATACAAACACATACATATACAACATAAGAATTCTAGAATCTGTTTACAACTTGCTCAATCGTCTGTCAATGACCGTCAGTCATTCACCATCACAAACAGTACCTAAATCACTGTTAGGCGTTCGATTGCAAGCAGATAGTTGACTAATTCCGTAAAACACCGGAAGCTATCATATGTCAATTTATTGTAGTTGTGGTTTAATCTATTGTGAAAGAGCATATGATAACTTGTTATTTGATGGATTTTAGGGTTTTTGAGAGAGGTAAGAGGAGTGAGCAGGTGATTGCATATTTATTTTGTAAATCGTGAATAAAGAAATGAGGAAACAAAACAAACTGCCCGTCCGCGCTATTCTTTTCGATTTTTCCACTTTCGTTTTCAGAGTTTTCTCACCTGATCCCTTGTATTACAGTACTATTTATCATTATCATTGTAAAATTAAAAATTATATATTATAATTATAATTATAATTAATAATTAATATTTATAAGCAGTAGATGGAGATAACCAAGATTTTGCAAGTCTAGATCTTCTTCATGTGGCCCTGAAAGAGAAACTAGCAGATAAGAGGTTCCTAGTTGTATTAGATGATGTTTGGAACGAAGACCACAGTCAATGGGATCTCCTTAAAAGCCCTTTTCTTGTTGGGTCCATCGGAAGTAAAGTCATCGTTACCACCCGCAAGAACAAAGTTGCTTTAGTGATGGACAGTGCCCAACCTCACATGTTAGAGGTTTTGTTTGATGAGAAAGCTTTGTCTTTATTTGCTTATAATGCACTTAATGAAGAGAACTTTGACAAATATCCATCACTTAAAGTAACTGCTCAAGGTATAATTTGTTATAAAATGAAACCCCCGTGATTATTATTGATAAGATTGGTCCCTATTTATAGACTATACATGAAACCCTAATAACTTAATAAACCCTAACGGACCCAAGCCCACAATCGGGTTGGGCCGATAATCTATCATCTAACACTCCCCCGCAGTTCGAACGGCGAAATCGCGAAAGTTCGGACTAGAGCAAAACAATAAACATTAAATTAAAGAAATAAAATAACTCTAAACGCTATTTTTTTCTCATTTGTTGCATCGAATAGGCTGATATTCGTTGATTGAGTTGCAGATTTCTTGACGGCTTCTCCTTTTCCGTAGCGTTTTTTTTTTCTTTTACGCCGTGGCTTACTGTGACTAAGGATCAAGTACCGCTTTCATATGCTACTTTTGTCGATGATAACAGTATTCTTCAACGCTGCAAACAAGAGTTTTGACAATATTCTTTCTTTTTCGTTTTTTTTTTTCATATACCTCTTTTTTTTCGGGGTTTGGAACCTAGTCAAGCTAGGCGGCTCAGCCCCACGCCGATTATTATAGATAACTAAAAGACATACTCCGTAATAAAATTAATAGCGACTTGTTGCTAGTAAAAAAATAAAATTACACACGTAAACTAAAAGAAAATAAACAAATGAAAATCTAGTATTCACCGCATGTGATTGCCATTGTTGTGGTGGCGGATAAAAAAAAATGGACGGTGGTGGATGATTGGTTGTAGAAGAAATAGTTGATGCAACGATAGTAAAATAAACGGCGGCATGAAGGAATATTGTGGCCGGTTATTTACCACAACACGTTTGATTTTTTTTTTCTTCTTCATAACGGCAGAGGGTAGGTTTTTTTAGATGGTTGACAAGGTTAAGGGACTGATCTTTGAGGAAGAATAGTAGGAACCTAGACTTCTGATACCATGTTATAGAATAAAACCCCCGTGATTATTATTGATAAGATTGGTCCCTATTTATAGACTACACATGAAACCCTAATAACTTAATAAACCCTAACGGACCCAAGCCCACAATCGGGTTGGGCCGATAATCTATCATCTAACATAATTAAGAAATGTGATGGTTTGCCACTGGCTTTGATAGCGCTTGGGAGGGTCTTGAAGATAAAGGGAACAAATATTGATGAATGGGAGGAATTGTTGAATAGCGAGATATGGGATATAGAGGATGGAGGCGGCATTCTTCCAGCTCTAAAGTTAAGCTATTATGACCTCCCTCTACATCTGAAACAACTCTTTGCATATTGCTCTTTTTTTTTCCAAAAGACTACTTATTCAACAAGGATCAATTAGTTCTACTGTGGATGGCACAAGGCTTCCTGTCCAAATCAAATGGTAGTAGCACAATGGAGAGTCTGGGTCGCAAGCGCTTTGAAGAGCTTACTTCAAGGTCGTTTTTTCAGCATTCCACGGGTGACGAATCAAAATACACGATGGACGACATGATGAATGACTTGGCATGAAGTGTTGCAGGAGAGTTCTACTTTATGTTGGATGATAAGATGGATGAAAATGATGGGAACTATGATTTTGAGAAGTTCCGTCACTTTTCATTTGGTCAAAGGTCCACAGAATATAAAATATTCAAGGAATTACATAAATTAAAATGCTTGCGGTCGTTCTTAGCGGCGTCAGTTGGTGGTAATTATTGGACAGACTTCAATACATTGGACGATGTTCTTCCAGATTTGCTTCCCTGATTAAAGCTCCTAAGTGTGTTAAGCTTAACAAATGGTTCCATCACAAATGTTCCAAAATCCATTGGTGATCTCAAGCATTTGCGGTACCTCAATTTTTCGGGAACACGTATCAAACAAGTACCAAAAGAGGTCAGTGAGCTATATAATCTCCAAAGCTTGTTGGTTCGTGACTGTGAACAGTTAGTTAGATTGCCAACCTGTTTTGACAAGTTAACAAATCTTCGACATCTTGACTTGAGCAATACTCCATCATTGAACAATACACCCTTAGGGATTGGTAGGTTAAAGAGTCTACAAACTCTATCCAAAGTTCATATCAAAGGAGGTAATGGGTTCAATGTATCTGACCTAAAAGACCTGTCATATCTTGAAGGTCATCTTTCCATTAAAGGATTGTACAAGGTGATACATACACAACAAGCAACGGATGCCGACTTAAAGGGAAAGAAGGGTCTTGTTAGTTTGGATATGGAATGGAGTGATGTGTTCAATGATTCTCGAAATTCAGAGGTAGAATATGAAGTAATTCAAAGTTTAAGGACTGACAATAGGTTGAAGAAGCTTAAGATTATATGCTACGGTGGAATGAAATTTCCCAGTTGGTTTGGAGATACCTCATTTGATAAGCTAACAGAGCTTAGTTTAAAAGGGTGCATAAATTGTACAGATAATGATAATATATCATTTTCTTCATTAGAATATTTGAAAATTAGTGATATGCCAAGATTGGAGAAATGGTCAAATTGTGATGGTGGCAAAACTACTGGATTATTTCCTCATCTTCGTGAAATTTATATAGAAGGTTGTCCGAAACTAGTTGAGCTCTCAATCAGATTAATACCGTCAGTCGAGGTTAATGTTGGAAGTAGCAACAAGAAATCTGTCAAAAGAAAAGTGACTATTAGTGATTGTGATTCAGTGGAGAGTTTCAATTGCTCTAATACAGTTGAGAAATTGAATATCGAAAGGTGTTCTTCAATGACAACATTGCAGCAGGAGATCCCATCCTCTCTCAAGTCTCTTAAAGTTGAAGAATGTATAAAATTGGTATTAATAGGAGAGAAAGACTTTAATGATGGAAGTAGTAACACAGAGTCTGTCCTTAGAAAAGTGATTCTTGAGGAGTGTGAGTCATTGGAGAGTTACAATTGTCCTAATAGTGTTAAGTATTTAGAGATCAGGGGATGTTCTTTAATGAAATCATTGACTATGCAGGAGGTTAATATTGGAAGTAACAACATGAAAGCTGTCACTAGAGAAGTTTGTATTCATGATTGTAATTCATTGGAGTGTTACAATTGCCCTAATAATGTTGAGAAGGTGGAGATAGTCAGTTGTGATTCAATGACGTCGTTAACATTTTCAACGACAGAGCTGGAGCTCCCATCCTCTCTCAAGTTTCTTGTTGTTTGGTCTTGCAAAAGTTTAAATTCATTTCCTCTTCTTGAGCTTTTACAAAATATCACGTCTTTGGAAGAGATGTGGATAGCAGATTGTCCAAGCCTGGATGATTCTTTTCCATGTGGATTGTGGCCTCCTAATTTAAGGGAGTTACGAATTGGAATGTTAAAGAAGCCATTATCAGAGTTTGGGTTGCAGAATTACCCGACCTCACTTGTTGAACTAATCTTACTTGGTGAAGATTCAGGAGTGACTTCATTTGCAATGGTAGGAGATGCTACTACTACTACTTCAACATATTTTCTTCTTCCATCATCTCTAACTTCTTTAACAATCCGTGGTTTTAAGGATGTTGAATCAATTACAGGGGTGGTCCTACGACTCACCTTCGTTATCTTACTATTGCAAACTGTCTGAATATTAAAGAAGTGCCAGAATCAACTTCATCTTTGAAGGTATATGATAGAAGGTACAAAAAGTCCATTATGTCTATTTCTTACGATAGCTCGTGCATATATTAGCTTTAATTAATAGGATATTATTTTTTTATGTTTGTTAGGCTCCATTGCAACTAACTCAAAAACATATGATTTTTGTTGAAACATTATATTCAGTCAGGCCCTCCACCCGTTTGATGACATTTCTCAAAGATATGTATTTTTATTTTTATTTTTTGGAAGGGGGAAACTCTCTAAATAATTTAGTACTCATTTGTGTGTTTATTTTTTTTCTTTTACTGCAAATTATTAATATGATGATGTTATAAATATTAATTGAATTGAATTTCTTATGATATGTGTCCACTTCCACAGAGTATATTGAACAGATGTCACATTAGTTAAAAAAAAAATTGAAGTGGGTAAGTAAGATCTTTCAAGTAAGGGTACGTTTCCAATTATTTTCATGTAGCTGTTTTATAACTTAAAAAAAAAATATGTTTAAATTTAAAGGTGATGGTACATTAGTTAGTTGTGATTCAAATTTAACAGCATTATATATATATAAGAGGCCAATAAATATATATATTGTTAGTTATGAATCCAACACAGTTTCACATGATTAAGTAAATGAGAAATCAATATTGGCTTTAGCTTACAACTCAGTTGTGAATTCAAATGTAATTCTCATGTTTACAAATAATCTGTATTTTGTTGGAAAACAGAAATAAATCTTTTCGATAGCTCCTGCCAGAAGAGAAGGCTCAAAGCATGATTGATATGGTTTTAGTGTTGGTGAACAAAATACGGATATACTGAAATAATCGAGTCATGTTTCTGCTTGTCTTTTTTATGATTTATAAGTGTTCACTATATGTGTGTATTAGGTCGCTTTGAACTTCTTAGAAAGTATATGTGTTTAACCAAGATAATGTGTAACCAGATTTACCATCTTTTAAACATATCGATTTATATTGTAATAATTTTTCTAGTTAGGTTAGAGATCATTCATTTAGTTAGTTAATGGAACTCGCATTAGAAATGAAGGTGGTAGAAGTTGAACATTTTAACAAATAATTTGGACATTTAAGTTCAGATATTCATGAAATACTGAAACGCATGTGTGATGTGTAGAAGGTGAATTTTGAATTGCCATCACCCGCAACTCTTTTTAAAAGTATTGCATTTCCATCATTGATATATTTGGAAGTTTATGATATGCCGAGTTTGTAAATATGGTCAACTTGTGTTGGTGACAACAGAGACAAAACTGCAAGATCGTTTCCTCGTCTTCAACTCACATTAGAATTGAAGGTGGTAAAACATGTACACGTTTACAAACAATTTGGGATTTAAGTTCACTTCGGATGTTGGTGAAATACTGAAACACGTGTGTGATGTGTAGTTGGTGAATTTTGAGTTGCCATCACCTGCTACTCTTTTAACAAAATTAAAATTCCAACATTGAGAGATTTGGAAGTTTGTGATATGCCGAGTTTGTAAATGATATTGCTAAAAATGTATACATTTTTAGTAATAAATTCGTTACAATATGTAAAGTTTTTAATTGTAATTTCCTTATTTTTAGTTGTAATCGTTTAAATAAATAAGTGCGAAGACGAAAGACGAAAGACGAAAATCGCTCGAAAATGAAGATTTAAAGGCGAAAACGAAGATTTGAAAGACGAAAACGTCCAAAATGCTCAAACGTACAAGTTACACTCCAACTGGTTTAATTTACCGATGAATAACGTCTAAAAATTGACAAGAGTACAAGCCGCGGAACGCAAAGTACAATATTTCAAAGCACACGAAAAGACGTTCGAGAAACCAGAACCGAGACATAAACCGGGTGTGAACATACGAGACAACGGAGCTAAAATTACAAGTCAACTATGCACAAGAATATAATATATATATATATATATATATATATATATATATATATATATATATATATATATATATATATATATATATATATTATGTCGACAAGCTAGTGAACAAAAATCTCTGAGCTGGAAATACACCCTTCGCGATCGCGGAGCAATAAGGCATAAATGCTTCGCGATAGCGGAGCCGTAATTTTCAGAAACTGCCTATAAAAGGCCTCGCATTCTGCCGATTGATCCCATCTTTTTCTCATCCAAATTCAATCTCTGTCTCTCTCTATATATAATATATTTATATTTATAATTTATTATTTTAAGTTTAAGTTAAGTTTAGTTTGGTTATTGTAACGTTTAATTTACGAGTTTTAAGTCGAAGCTCTGTCCGTGTAACATTACGCTATTAATATCGCTTTTTACCATTCCAACTCGCTATAAGTCTCCACGTCCCAACTTTATTATATTCAAGTATCGTTATTATCGTTGTTATTACTATTGTTATTATTATTGTTGTTATTTTTATTGTTATCGTAATATTTATTATTATCGTCGTTATTATCGTTATTTATTATTTAGTTTTATTATTGTTATTGTTTATTATTATTATTATTGTACCCATGTCCACTTTATATAATTTATATTTTTATACCGTTATAATGTCCAACTAAATACCCATAGTGGTAACTAAAATGTAGAACCTCTGGACGAATGGATTGAACCATTTTATAATATTATGATGTAACTTTGACTATTTTTAATATTAAGTTTAATCACCGACCCATTGTTATATAATTTAATATTTTCACCCCTATCACATAATTTATTAAATTGATAAACGAAAGTTAATTAAAGTTACATAAATTGTGCTTCAACACTTTAGTGATCTAGACTGATATATGGACAAATTATTGACAACAATTTAGAAGTATGATTCGGTGGTTTGAGTAATATTATAGTTTATATAATCGTGCAATTATAAAAAGAGAAACCGTTATAATTTTGGAATTAGCGAAAGTTAAAACCGGATTAAATCTCAATTTGAATAGTTGGGGTATATTTTAATTCGCTAAAACGAGATCTAACGAAAGTTAGATTTAATTTTAGTTAGTTAAAACTTTAAAAAAAAATCGAAAGATAAAATATAAAGTTATATATAAAAACATCGTAATCGGACTTAAAAAACGATCCATTAATCCAGAGGGGACATATTTTAGTAGCCACTACTTTAATATTTTTATTAATCTCTATGATTTCACTTTTTACTACATAGATAAATTTTAATTACTTTTTACTTTTCACTTTTTACCATATAGTACATTTTAATTACTTTTTACTTTTCACTTTTTACCACATAGTAAATTTTAATTACTTTTTACTATTTTACTATTTTATCATTTAAAGTTTTATTTTCTCCATTTTGTAAAAGTAGTATTAATTGTATTTTTATTTTCGTTAATTTAGTTATTTAGTTTTAGTTAAATTTAAATTGCGTTTAGTTAAAAATTAAAGCCTAATCTAAAACCCCCCTTTTTAATAGTTTAGCTTTTAGCGATTAAAAATCTTGAAAACTCCATCTCTCTGTGGAACGAACCGGATTTACCAAATAAAATATTACTATACAGATGGGACTAGTTGCCTATATGTGTGAAATCAATCCGAAACCATAAAAACGCCATATAATCACAACCAATTCGTGTAATAAAATCAATCCAAATCCGTTCAAAATAAAAGGACACGATCACGCACATCAACTTTTTGACGCCGCTGTCGGGGAATTGGCAGTTAAACGGAATAGACAATTTTCTGATTCGTAGTAATAGTTGGATTTTTTAGTGGCGAGTTGTGGATTTTCGATTTAAAGGGTCCTGGCTACCTGCTACATCTTTTGGCTATTCGAAACGTGAGCAAAATTGGAAAAAAGTCTGTTCGTTTAAAGGTTTTTATTTGTTTTTAGTTATTCGATCCTTTCGTGAAAATTCATTTTCAAGAAAGTTCAATGTTCATACACTTAGTGAATAAATCCTTCAAGACTACATACAATTCTTTAATTGTATGACCCGTTCAGGAAATTCTAAACTCGTTGCACCTAATCCAGAACCTGAAAGAGACTTGAACAAAAGATTAAAACAGGAAAAACAAAAAAAATTAGGTAGTACTAATCAACCGAAAACACCGAAAAACAACAAAAAAGATAAACAAGTAGGAAACACTAGTGGTCAACCAGAAATCAAAATTGAACCTGAAACCATCGTCATTAAAGAAGAAATGGCTGAAGTAACACCTGATCCAAATGACCTACCGATGTGGAATACCAGACAAACTGCTCCCCCTCTCGCTCTTGCACCTATAAGAAGACTTGAAATTGAGACTGAAAACTGGGAAGTCAAGGGGCAGTTTATGCACATGGTTCGTGAGAACCAATTCGACGGAAGACTTAATAACAACCCGATGGAACATCTAGAAGCTTTTGAAGATTTATGTGAACTATACAAAACCAAAGATGTTTCTTCAGATGCATTTAAATTAAGAACTTTTCCATACTCGTTAATCGGAGACACAAAAGCATGGTTGAAAGCATCAAAACCTGATTCTATCACAACTTTCAATGAATTAAGAGAAAAATTCATTACCCGATTTTTCCCACCGGCAAAAGCCGAAAGACTTAGAACTGAAATCACCACTTTTAAACAAAAGACAGATGAAACTCTTTATGATGCCTGGGAAAGATTAAAAAGAATGTTACGAAATTGTCCGCAACACGGATTCCAAAAAGGGTGTAACGACCAGGATTTTTCCGATCGTTTTATATATATAAGATTAATATTTACATAAATTAAGCATTACCAACATGATAAGCAATCTAAAATGTTGAGACTTATATTTTTGAAAAGAGTTTTACACAACGTTTGACCATCCAACTTGACCGATGATATCACGAACTATATAACATATGATAATTATACGTTTGTGTATATATATGTATTTATATATATTTAACATGATCTAAGGATGGTTTAACATCTCATTGTGTACTAATGACAATGAGTTATAAGTATATTTTGAAACTACTAACTTAAGTTTTCAAAACGATAACTATACGTAACATTCTTTGATTTATATACTTATAACCTATAATGCTTATACATGTATCGTATATATAATGTATTTAATCACTTTTTAAGGACTTAAATACATAAAACAATATAAGTATATTCACAAAAGATAGCTATATTTGAATTCTCGTTCCGTTTCCTCAAAATTTCTATACGTATATCTAGGGTATATGTACCCGTATCATACCCAGCTTCTATATGTATTTACTATTGGTATATACACATCAAATCAACATCCTAATCAACATTATTACTGCCCTAGATATGAGGTAACTAGGATTTGTCAAGTAGCATGAATTATTAGTAAGAAAACAAAATTAGGAATCCTTTTCTTTCTTTATAAACTAAAAACATTTTTATGAATGAACACCATTTCTTCACTCCATTTTCTCATACCTACACCCTCATTTCTCTCTCAAAATACTCCTAACTTCATACTTGATCATCTCCAAGCATTTTCCCCATCATTTAGCTTCAATTACAAGCCTTAAACACCATAAGAAAACTCTTTCAAGAACATATCAAAATAACCACCCATTTGAAGAAGTTTACTTCCAACCTTTTGATCTAACTCCATCACTCTTTGATTCCAAGATTATTTCTTATCTTTTGCAGTAACTTTGTCCAAGTAACTTATGGTAGTAACCTTGTTCATAATCTTATTCAATTCATATTCATATAGCTATCTTATTTTGTGGTATAAAATTTTAACAACAAGAACATAGTTTGAATGATTTCAAACTTGTTCGCAAACTAAATAGATCCTTCTAACTTGACTTTTAAAACACTTTAAGACCTGTAATATATCATAATAATATGCTAACTTAACAAGAGATAACTTGGTTTTACAAAGAACATCTTAAAAACTGAATCTACGTCGTCGGAGTGCAACCGGGGGCTGTTTTGGGTTGGATAATTAAAAACCATCTTAAGCTTTGAATTGGAAGTTCATGTTCTGGAAAAATGATATTTCTTATGAATATGTTAACACATAAAAATTTTATGGTTTAACTCAAAGTGTAAGTATTTTTAGAAAAATGATCATTAAATGTTGTTTTTATGATGGAAAATGATCACTTTCATAAGTTTCACCAAAGTTTGACCTATAACCTGTGATTTCAAATACAACCTAAGGTATTTTCAGTTCATATTCTTAAAATTTGACTCGATCCAAGGAAGTGGCAAGTTGAACCAACAAAAACGGAGTTGTAATGAAGAAACTACGACTAAAACAAGATCGGGTATCCGAAGCTAGTTTAGCTACGAAAATATTTGGAGAAAAATTAAATTAATCATATATTTTCTAATTAATATGATATTTTATATATATTTACTTATGATTTGTTTTTATATATTTCAGGACCACCCGTAAACAACACGAGAAGATTAATCATAAGACCTCATGATTGTACGCAACACGTCATTTGACAACACGGTACTTTATGTACGCAACACGTCATTTGACAACATGGTACCATGGGTCGAGATTAATTCTGATCAATACGAATACGGTGGGGTCTTTATTTATTTTATTGAGCAACTAATTGTGGACCACTAATATCGGACTGCTAACTACGGACTAAGAAAACATTAAAAGTATTATATATATATATATATATATATATATATATATATATATATATATATATATATATATATATATATATATATATATATATATATATATATATATATATATATATATGTAACGATTACTTGAAAAGAAAATATGTTGATATATTATATATATGGTTAGGTTCGTGATATCTATCGGAGACCAAGTCGAATTAAATACCTTCAAGGCAAAAGTGAGTATATAGTCCCACTTTTAAACTCTAAATATTTCGGGATGAGAATACATGCATTTTATGATTTACGTTATGGACACAAGTGATTAAAAATATATATTCTACATTGAGTTGTACCACCCTGCATATCTTCCCTAATAGCTTGGTAACTACTATTTACATGTGGTATTGTAAACGCGAATCCTGTTGATAGATCTATCGGGCCTAACAACCCCAACCGGACTGGACGACCAGTATTCAACGGTTGCACAGTACTTCATTTCGGTGACTACACTTGGTACGGTGTAGTAAGATTTCATAATAAAGGGAATATGCGACGTTGATTAAATGTTAAGTATGGTTATCAAGTGCTCAACAACTTATAATATTTTTATTAAAACGTTTATATATGAAATCTTGTGGTCTATATTTATAACGCTACCGGCATTAAACCTATATCTCACCAACTTTATGTTGATGTTTTAAGCATGTTTATTCTCAGGTGATAACTAAAAGCTTCCGCTGCAACATGTTGAATTTAAGCAAGATCTTGAGTATGCATATTTGTGTCAAAAATAAAACTGCATATCGGAGGATTTGTAATGTAAAATACGTTGGAAATCGTGTTGTTATCATCACATGTAAAATTTGTAAGACTAAGATTATCGCTAAACGATAATCATTATTATCTTGTTTAAACCTTGTATTTGTAATAAAATTTATGGTTTGTATTGTAAAAACGAATGCAGTTTTTGAAAAACGTCGCATATAGAGGTCAATACCTCGCAATGAAATCATATGTTATTGTATTCGTCCTTATGGTTAAGGTCAGGTTATGACAAAGGGCAAATAGTACAAACTTTTTATCGTGGTATTGATGAACATACTCGTGGTATATTAGATTCCTCCGCCGGAGGAGTATTTATGTACAAATCACCAAATCAAGCGTATGACATGTTACAAAACATGTCAGTTCATACTTTTGAATGGACATCATCTATAGATCAACAATCTAGAAGGACGGTGGCAAGCCTTGAAGAAAATGATGAAAACACAACAACCATAGCCTCTTTGTCAATCCAATTCAAAAAGTTTGGAAGAGAAATAGATAAACTAAATTCAACAGTTTTAGCATTACAAGTAGGTTTTGAAATCTGTGGACAGCCACATCTCACGAAAGATTGTGATATCAATGATCGACCAATGAACTCAGTAGCACAAGTTAATTTTATTGCCAATCAAAGACAAGGCAATTTTCAAGGAGGGAGTTCTGGTTATCAACCTAAAAACCCTGGATATCAAAATCCTGGGTATCAAAACCTGAAAAATTTTGCTTTGTCTTTGATTGGAAATAAAATTAACTTGTGCTACTGAGTCCATTGGTCGATCATTGATATCACAATCTTTCGTGAGATGTGGCTGTCCACAGATTTCACAGCCTACTTGTAATGCTAAAACTGTTGAATTTAGTTTATCTATTACTCTTCCAAACTTTTTGAATTGGTTTGACAAAGAGGCTATGGTTGTTGTGTTTTCATCATTTTCTTCAAGGCTTGCCACCGTCCTTCTAGGTTGTTAATCTCTAGACGGTGTCCATTCAAAAGTATGAACTGACATGTCTTCTAACATGTCATACGCTTGATTTGGTGATTTGTCCATAAATACTCCTCCGGCGGAGGAATCTAATATACCACGAGTATATTCATCAATACCACGATAAAAAGTTTGTACTATTTGCCCTTTTTGCAATCCGTGTGGCGGACAATTTTGTAACATTCTTTTTAATCTTTCCCAGGCATCATAAAGAGTTTTATCTGTCTTTTGTTTAAAAGTGGTTATTTCAGTTCTAAGTCTTTCGGCTTTTGCCGGTGGGAAAATCGGGTAATGAATTTTTCTCTTAATTCGTTGAAAGTTGTGATAGAGTCAGATTTTGATGCTTTCAACCATGCTTTTGCGTCTCCGATTAATGAGTATGAAAAAGTTCTTAATTTAAATGCATCTGAAGAAACATCTTTGGTTTTGTACAGTTCACATAAGTCTTCAAAAGCTTCTAGATGTTCTATCGAGTTGTTATTAAGTCTTCCGTCGAATTGGTTCTCACGAACCATGTGCATAAACTGCCCCTTGACTTCCCAGTTTTCAGCCTCAATTTCAGGTCTTCTTATAGGTTCAAGAGCGAGAGGGGGAACAGTTTGTCTGGTATTCCACATCGGTAGGTAATTTGGATCAGGTGTTACTTCAGCCATTTTGTAACGACCCGACTTTTTCAACTTATATTTTTGTGCTCTATACTCTCACGAATCTACTTATATGTGCGTACTGAGCTAGTTTATGCTCTGGGATCTTTATTCATGATTAATTACTTTCGTTAGTATCTTACAATGTGTTGTTAAGTGCGTAATCACTTAACTTGATCCTCGAATGATTTTACGACCGTTAGTGTCACTTGTCATTTTGAACGCGCTACGTACTTTGTACACGTTTAACTTTTGTCATAATTGGAGTATTATGACTACTTGAAACTAATTGTTATTTTCTAATGACAATTACTTGGCTTATTGGTTGGTTAATTACGCTTAGTAATTTACTAATGCACACTAGTTAGTCTTATTGGACTTTTTACCTTAATGAATTTAGACCCACCCTACTCTAGTTAATGGACCATTGAATTAGCCCAACATTAATGGCTTTATGATCCATTAAGATGTAGGACAAAAACCCATTAAGATGAGCCAACATACTAGCATTTTTGTTAGCCATTACTACATATGTTGTAGTGACCCGAACTTTTCCATGTTTATAATATTAATTGAGATTGATATTTGCATGACTAAATGTTTCCAACGTGTTAAGCAATCAAACTTGTTAAGACTTGATTAAATGAAATAAGTTTCATATATACAATTGATCACCCAAGTTGACCGGCGATTCACGAACGTTACAAAATTGTAAAAACTACATGTTGTGGTATATATAGACATATATATATATATATATATATATATATATATATATATATATATATATATATATATATATATATATATATATATATATATATATATATATATATATATATATGGTTGACATAAGATTATGATGAGTAAGTATCTCACTAAGTATATTAACAATATGTGATATACATAAGAAATGAGATTACTAAGTTAAGAAACTCAAAATGATATATATATATAACGATTATCGTTATGATAACGTCTACTAAATACATATGTATCATATTAAGATATTGATGCACTATATTTAAAATGATAAAATGATATTTAAATATATCATTAAGTGTGTTAACAATGAACTACATATGTAAAAACAAGACTACTAACTCAAGAATTACGAAACGAGACTTATATGTAATGATTATCGTTGTAACGACATTTAAATGTATATATATCATATTAAGATATATTAATATATCATAATATCATGATAATATAATAATTTAACATCTCATTAGATATAATAAACATTGGGTTAACAATATTTAACAAGATCGTTAACTTAAAGGTTTCAAATCAACATTTACATGTAACGACTAACGATGACTTAACGACTCAGTTAAAATGTATATACATGTAGTGTTTTAATATGTATTCATAAACTTTTTAAATACTTCAAGACACTTATCAAAATACTTCTACTTAACAAAAATGCTTACAATTACATCCTCGTTCAGTTTCATCAACAATTCTACTCGTATGCACCCGTATTCGTACTCGTACAATACACAGCTTTTAGATGTATGTACTATTGGTATATACACTCCAATGATCAGCTCTTAGTAGCCCATGTGAGTCACCTAACACATGTGGAAACCATCATTTGGCAACTAGTATGAAATATCTCATAAAATTAAAAAAATATTAGTAATCATTCATGACTTATTTACATGAAAACAAAATTACATATCCTTTATATCTAATCCATATACCAATGACCAAAAACACCTACAAACACTTTCATTCTTCAATTTTCTTCATCTAATTGATCTCTCTCAAGTTCTATCTTCAAGTTCTAAGTGTTCTTCATAAATTCCATAAGTATAGTTTCATAAAAATCAAGAATACTTCCAAGTTTGCAAGTCTACTTCCAAGCTTTCTAATCCATTCCAAGTAATCATCTAAGATCAAGGAACCTTTGTTATTTACAGTAGGTTATCTTTCTAATTCAAGATAATATTCATATTCAAACTTTTATTCAATTTCTACAACTATAACAATCTTATTTCAAGTGAAAATCTTACTTGAACTGTTTTCGTGTCATGATTCTGTTTCAAGAACTTTCAAGCCATCCAAGGATCCTTTGAAGCTAGATCCATTTTTTTCATTTCCAGTAGTTTTATCCAGAAAACTTGAGGTAGTAATGATGTTCATAACATCATTCGATTCATACATATAAAGCTATCTTATTCGAAGGTTTAAACTTGTAATTACTAGAACATAATTTAGTTAATTCTAAACTTGTTCGCAAACAAAAGTTAATCCTTATAACTTGAGTTTTAAAATCAACTAAACACATGTTCTATATCTATATGATATGCTAACTTAATGATTTAAAACCTGGAAACACGATGAACACCATAAAATCGGATATACGCCGTCGTAGTGAAATCGGGGGCTGTTTTGGTTTGGATAATTAAAAACTATGATAAACTTTGATTTAAAAGTTGTTCTTCTGGGAAAATGATTTTTCATATGAACATGAAAGTATATCCAAAAATCTTGGTTAAACTCAAAGTGAAATTATGTTTTTCAAAATGGTCATCAAGATGTCGTTCTTTCGACGGAAATGACTACCTCTTTAGTAATTGACATGTAACTTAAATTTCCGACTATAAACCTATACATTTTCTGTTTGGATTCTTAAATTAGAGTTCAATATAAAACCATAGCAATTTGATTCACTCAAAACGGATTTAAAATGAAGAAGTTATGGGTAAAACAAGATTGGATATTTTTGATCTTTTTAGCTACGGGAAATGTTTAACAAATCTATACAAATCATATCCTAGCTAACTTATATTATATTATACATGTATTCTAATATATTATGATATCTTGGGATACCATAGACACGTATGCAAATGTTTTGACATATCATATCGATCCATGTATATATATTATTTGGAACAACCATAGACACTCTATATGCAGTAATGTTGGAGTTAGCTATACAGGTGATGTTATGCGAGGTGTATATAAAATAGTTATTAATTTTAGCAGAAAACACTATTAAATACGATACAATTTTACACAAGATATTTATTTATTTATAGAATGGATATACTTAAACCTTGCTACAACACTTATAGGCAGTGTACCTAATCGTACAGTAGTGTAGTTTTTAGTAAGTCCGGTTCGTTCCACAGGGAAATTTTTAAACAAAGCTCAACGCTATATTAGTTTACTTTTATAAAAATACAAATATATATATAAGTAATATTATTATTATAAAGGGGGGTTTTTACCGTTTAATGACCGGTTTGTCGATTTTAAGACTTTAGTCGCAGTTAAAACCTAATGTAAAATATTAAATAAATAAAAGACTTAATTTAAAGCGTAAAGTAAATAACGATAATGAAATTGCGAATAATAAAAGTGCGATAAAATAAACTTGCGATAATTAAAGAGTACGATAATTAAAAGTGCGATTAAATAAAATAACAATAAAAATGCGATAATTAGAAGTGCAATTAAATATAAAATAAAGGGAATTAAATATGAAATAAAAGAATTATGCTTATTTAAACTTCCGTAATCATGATGTTTGACGTGTTGATTTTAGTTTTATGCCCATGAGTTAATTGTCCTTTGTCCTGGATTATTTAATATGTCCGTCTGGTTTTTGTCCATAACAGTCCATCAGTCATAAATATAAAGTGCGAGTGTCCTTGTCAAATTATTATTATACCCGAAGTTAAATATTCCAACTAATTGGGGATTCGAATTGTAACAAGGTTTTAATACTTTGTTTAATGAATACACCAGGTTATCGACTGCGTGTAAACCAAGGTTTTACTACTTTGTTAACAATTACACCAATTACCCTTGAATGTAATTTCACCCCTGTTTTAATTATTCTAGTGGCTATTAATCCATTCCCGTGTCCGGTTAAATGAACGATTATTCGTACATATAAATACCCCGCCCATCGTGTCCGATTGAGTGTATATGGTAATTTATAGGGACGCCCAATTGTAAATCTTTATATTAACATTAACAAACTATCATTTAGTTAAACAAATATAAAGCCCATTAATAGCCCATAGTCTAATTTCCACAAGTGTCGTTCTTTTGTCCAAACCCCAATTATGGTACAAAGCCCAATTACCCAATTTTAGTAATTAGCCCAACATCATGATTACTTCGTTTTAAATAAGCATAATAATAACTTAGCTACGAGACATTAATATAAAAAGGTTGAACATAACTTACAATGATTTAAAAATAGCGTAGCGTTACACGGACAGAATTTCGACTTACACCCTTACAACATTCGCTAACATACCCTTATTATTAGAATTATAATTAAAATTAAAATTAAAATATAAATTATATATATATATATATATCGTATATATGAGAGAAGAGAGAAATAGATTATGAAAAATGATCAGAATTCGGTTTGCTTTATAGGCAGAGTCGTTTTTTGGGGCTCCGCGACTCGCGGCAAAATCCTCTTCAAACTCCGCGAGTCGCGGAGAATGAATTTACAGCTCAGTCCTTGGAGTCTTTCTCTGCCGACGGTTTTTTATTTATAAATATAATATATATATATAATTAATATAATTAATTATATATTATATTATATTTATATACATAGTTAACTTGTAATTTTTAGTCCGTTGCGTCGAGCGTTAAGAGTTGACTCTGGTCCCGGTTCCGGATTTTCGAACGTCCTTGCGTACAATTTTATATTTTGTACTTTGCGTTTTGAATCTTGTACTCTTGTAATTTCGAGACGTTTCTTATCAATAATTGGAACCTCTTTGATTGTCTTTTGTTCTTTTGAGCTTTTTGGTCGTTTGCGTCTTCAATTCGTCGAATCTGTCTTTTGTCTTCACCTTTTATTATTTAAACGAATATCACTTGTAAATAGAACAATTGCAACTAAAAGCTTGTCTTTCTTGAGGAATAATGCTATGAAATATATGTTCGTTTTTAGCATTATCAAATATTCCCACACTTGAGCGTTGCTTGTCCTCAAGCAATATTGTCTTGAAATACTAGAATCACTTCTTTATTCTTCACACTTTGTACATCAGTGATTTCTATATGGCGGTATAAACAATGGTAGTAACGATATGGTTTACAGTCCCACATGACTATAAAAAATTAGATCCATTAAGGAAATTGGATCTTTATGAAAACATTTGATCTAAATTAAATCTAGTTTTTTTACCCTAGATAAGTTTTCCGGAATAACCCTTTACCGGTGTTTGCAAAATATTTTTGTGGGTTTGGTGGGTTTTAGATTTGAAAATTTTAGCTCAAAACTTGCGGTTTTGTGTCACCCACTTGCTAACCTTGTATTAGGAAAGCAACACGTCCAGTTTACTTGTTCCGTGATATTGCTCTAAACATACATATTATTCAACGCAATATCACTTATATTTCATAGGTTTTTATCATCTACAAAGACATTCAATGCGCATTTCACGAGAAAAACGACAAAAGAGTGAAGTTAGAAGAAACGACGATAAAACGATAGTTTTAACTAGATTTATATCAAGAAACTCCGAATGAAAGTACAAGATGAAAGAAGAAAAGAGTTCAAATGAGAAGTGCCAAATCTGTACACGTCAACACGGGATCAACAAAGAACAACTGAAGAAGAAAAATGAAGAAAACTGTTATTTGATCTTACACGAATCGTGTATGTCTACACGAAACGTGTAGAATATTTGTTCTCACACGAATCGTGTACTGATACACGAATCGTGTAATGTTAGGCCGAGATAATGATAAGACTGAAATGGGGCGGCTGCTTTTGATGTTTTAAAAATAATTCTTTTCTCAAATTGAAGACAGCAAAGACTCCATCCAATTAAGTTCAACTACTACTTCTATTCAGTTTAAATACGGAGTACGTTCAGAAGATAGAGACACATTATTACAACACAAAATTACTATACACACACATATTTTCATACAATTATTATACGCAAGTTATTATTCTGTAATTTTTATTACTCTATTAGTTCAAGGTTAAAAATAGTTGTAATATTAAGGGTGTATTGTTCGTGATAAAGGGTGTTATTGTACGCGTGAAAGGGGTGTTATTATTATAATTTTTCTACCATTTGAAGTTAATGCAAGTGAAGATATTTTAGTAAGTTTACTCTGTTAAAATTAGCGTTGTTATTATGTTTGCATATCTATATTTTTATGTCTACCTTAGTGTAATGGATAGCTAAATTTCCCTAGTGTTTGCTTAAATGTAGAGCCCCTAGTGAAATGGATTGTTACCATTAGTAAAAGTTAAAGTGTAACTTTAGTATTTTTAATATTGAGCCTAGTTAAAAGAACCATTTTTATGTAATTAGGTATTTAACCCTTGCCACTTAATTTATTAAATTTAAATAACGAAAGTTGTTTTTATTTACATAAATTGAGCTTCAACATTAAAAATGATCTAGACGAATTTATGGATAAGTTATTGACACCAATTTAGAAATAAACTTCGGTGGTTTGGGTGATATCAATAAATTATATGAAGGTGAAATTATAAAAAGGGAAACCGTTATAATTTAGGTATTGGCGAAGGTCAAAACTAGGCTAGGTCTCAATTTAAATACTTGGGGAATAGTAGCTTTCTAAAAAGAATCCAATGAAAATTAGATTTTATTTAGTTAAGTTGTAACCTTATATTTATTCGAGAGAAAAATGTAAAGTTTGATACTAGAACATTTTAATAGGGCGTAAAACTTAAAACAATCCATGGACCTAGGGGTGACACAATTAAGTGAACACTCCCATTTATCTTATTTATATTTCTTATAAAAGTTTTATATTTATTATTTACGAATTATCGTTTTAAAATAAAAAAAAAATACATAAAAACATCTAGTCTTCGTAACAGTTATCTGTCACATCTTTTTACTCTTACACGAATCGTGTATCAGCACACGAATCGTGTAGGAATTAAACGCGGCTACAGTACATCGTAGGTTAAATTTAGGGTTTTAATTATTTAATTATATATATTTAGGTTATTAGTTATTTTAATTAAGTTAATTAGTTTTACTTATTATAAAATACCTTAATAAATGTTTTAATCTTAAAATTAGTATTAATTATTATAAGTTTATAAATTATAACTAGTTTATAATTAGTTAATTAATTAATTTCCTTTTAATTTGTATTAGTTTTATTAAAAATGTCATTTAGTTAATTTAAATAAGTTTATATAATAATTACTTAAAACAAAATTCTAAACATATAGTTTTATTAAAAATTACTATTTTACTAATTACCATCTAGTAATATAATTGTCGCATCATAATTAGTATAATTTCAATTAGATTCCCTTTTTAAGTTAATTTTTGTAATCTTGTAATTTCATTTAGTAATTTAGTTTAAGTTATCTTCTTTTACTGTTACTATAAATTGCCTAATCCAAAACCCTCTTTAATTAAGTTTGACATCAAAGACTATTAAAAAACCATTAAACACTCCATCTCCCTGTGGAACGAATCGGATTTACCAACAAACTAAACTACACGGATAGGACTAGTTGCCTATATATATGTGTGAAATCAACCTGAAATCAATAAAATACCACATATACAATAAATCAATTCGTGTAACAAAACAACTCAAATCCGTTCATAAATAAAGGTCTCGATCGCACACATCAACTTTTTGGCGCCGCTGCCGGGGAAGTTGGCAGTTAAATAAATAGATAATTTTTTCTGATTCGTAGTAGTAGTTGGATTTGTACGTGGACCGGGTTGTTGGATCACCAATTTTATTGGTCAATAGAAGGATCCTGCCCCTCTGCTGCATCTTTTGGCTATTCGAAACGTGGGCAAAAATCAGAAGGATAATCTGTTTGTTTAAAAGTTTTTATCATTGTTTTTATGTTATTCGATCCTCTCGAGGAAATTTATTTCCAAGAAAGTTCAAAGTTTTTGAATAAATCCTTTAGTTCTTTGTACAATTTCCCAAATTGTATGATCCGTTCAATCTTAAACTCATTAAACTTAATCCGGAATCTCAAAGAATTAATAAAAGACAAAAACAACAAAAAGAAATAGGAAGTACTAGTAATTTTAAAACACCGAAAAACTCTAAAAAAAAAAAAAAGAACCAAATAGGTAACCCTAGATAAACCTTCAGTGTGTGATCTCATAATAGAAATTAATGTATGAACTTACGTTCATCCAACGCTGAATTAACACCTTCACATCCTGAACCCGAAAGAAAATTTCACGAACGCTTAAGAGCTCAAGAAGTAGATACTCTTGCTAAAAATTTAGAGTCACTTTCCTTAGAATCCGACTCTGAACCGATTATTCAACCAATCATAGAGCCAATTATTAAAGAAGAAGATAAAATGACTGAGACAAACCTAACAATGGAAGCATTAATTAAGGCCACAAGAAAAGGTCAAGGCCACGCAATCATCCAACCCCCGATGACTGATGGCTTTGAAATAAAAGGTCAATTTTTACACATGGTAACTAATACATGCCAATTCGGTGGAGCTCCAAACGAGGATGCTAACGAGCATCTTCGTAAGTTTGTAAGCATTTGCAAACTATTCAAAATTAAGGATGTCTCCGATGATGTTGCATGTTTAAAAATCTTTCCATGGTCATTAAAAGATAATGCAAGAGATTGGCTAGACTCATTACCAGAAGGTTATATTGAAAACTGGAATGATATGATGGATAAATTTTTGTCAGAATTCTTTCCTGCTTCAAAAGCAGCAAAATTACAAAGTGACATAAATCACTTTAAACAAAAGCCTAATGAAACTCTTTATGAAGCTTGGACTCGATTCAATAAAATGCTTCGAATATGTCCTCAACACGGGTTGAGTACATTCCAAAAAGTTTGTATATTCTATAAAGGAGTCAATGTAGCAACTCGAAAAGATATAGATGTTGCAGCCGGAGGTTCGGTTATGAAGAAAACACCTGAAGACGCTCATACAATCATTGCTGATTTAGCGTCCCATTCTCATAACTGGCATCAAGAAATAGAATTCTCTAGATCATCAAATGTTGCTAGTATCGAAAGCAATGATGAAATTGCTTCTTTAAAAGTTCAAATAGCAAATCAAGCAAGGCAAATCGAGAAAGTAACCAAGGAAATGCATGCTATTAGAGTAGGATGTGAACTATGCCAAGGTCCCCATCTTACTAGAGATTGTGATCAAAGTACAATGGAAGAACAAGCAAATTTCTTAGGTTACTTACGAAAAGGTGAAATGAACTTCAGTGATTTTCCAGCTATAGAAGCAAACAACCGAAAATATCCTCCTATAAACAGCTATCAAGTAGGAGGACCTTCAGGATCAAATAATAATAACTATCAAAATAATAATAACTATCAAGGAGGAAATCCAGGTTACCAAAACAACCGGAATTCCCCAAATCAAAGTCAAAGAAATCCGCCACCAGGTTATAATAACCGAAATCAACCTCAACGAAATTATCAAAATAATTTCCAACACAATCAACAACCACAACCACTAGCACTCATGCAACCGCAACCATTAGCAATTATGCAACCTCAACCTGAGAGGAAATCTGGTTTAGAAGATCTCTTGAGAGATTTTATGGTTAAGCATGAGCAAAATGAGGAACTTCAAACTCAGCAAATCCGAAATCAACAAGCCACGATTCAGATTTTAGAAAGAGATGTTGGAAGGATCTCACAGTTACTAGCAGAAAGAATACCAAGTGCAAGTAATCCTCCGGTTATACTAAAGAAGAAGGATCCTCAAGCTCCAGCATATTCACAAGTGAATGCTATTTATAGTTTCTGTGAGGATGAAGCAAGTTTTAAAACACCGGAGCATAGTCCTATTTTTACTTTTGGGTGTGAAGATGATGATGAAGAGTGTGATGAGTTTATATTTTCTGATTTATCCAAGATGGATGATTACACTCCTTATCAAGAGATTGATGGTATTCGAGTTGAAAGTGTGAAAAGTATAACATGTGAAGATGAAGGGATCCGAGTTGGTGCAATAACTCCCGAGTATGGTGACTATTTGATGAGGTTGATGTCGGGAAATCATGTGGAAGTAAAGAAAATGGAAACCACCGAGCCTTCTGAGGTTAGAGTTGATGATAATTTTAAGATGACCACGGAAGAAGCGAAAGATACGGTGAAGCAAGCACCTAAAGTGGAAGACTACAAACCACCCATTCCATACCCGCAAGCACTTGCATCCGAAAAACTAAAGGAGAATCATTGTAAGCCTTTAAATACGGATAATATTTGTGTAAATGTACCTTTGGTTGATGTTATTGCAGGTATGCCAAACTATGGGAAATTCTTGAATGATTTGATGGCAAAAGAAGGAGTGTGTGAGCAAGCATCATCCGCGTTCCTTGAAGCAGAATGTGCTGCTATTGTGAAAAAGAATGAATTGCCACCTAAGTTAGGTGATCCCGGACCATTCATAGTACCTTGTAAGCTTAATGAATCTAAAACTCTTAGATCATTAGCTGACTCAGGTGCAAGTATAAATCTCATGCCTTATTCCATTTACTCGCATTTGAACTTAGGTGAACTTAAACCGACCAATTCAGACATTAGATTCATTGATCAGTCGGTTAATAAACCTATAGGGATTGCTGAAAACTTAGTAGTAAAAACAGGTGAACTTGAGTTTCTAGCTGACTTTGTAGTTGTAGACATGAAAGAAGATAAGTTTGTACCTATTATTTTAGGTAGACCATTCTTAGCAACTGCAAGTGCTTTAACAGATTGGAAAACAGGAAAACTAGTTTTGAAGGATAGAGGAAAGAGTGTAACCTATCAAACTGAGTTTAGTATGAACCCACCACCCACACCGATAGTTTCAGTGAATATTGTTGACAATGTCAAACCCATTAGTCAACAAGCTAAGTTTGGGGAGGGTGATGAGGAGAAACTAGATAGTAAACCGCCCAATGATAGTGTTGTTGAGAAAACCATGAAGAAGTTATATGGTAGGATTAGAAATGCTATGTCGAAAAAAGATAAACATTTGAGAGAGAGATTGATTTCAAACCTATCAAAACTTGAGAAATATAAGTTGAAAAAACTGGTTGAAGAGTCAAGATTTTCGGACTCTTGGTTATTATCAAAAATTAGTGGTAAGAATGGTTGCAGTAATGGTTCTATTGGAGTAAAGAAGGGTGATGTTTATCACCCCGACGTTAGTTAAAATTAGGGTGGAGTCGCGTGAACGACTCGCTAATAAACTTCACAAATTGTAAATAGTCCCATTCGTGTGTCTCGTTTTTATTTTAAATTCCTTTTTATTTGTATTTCTCATATACTTGTTTTAAAATTTAAAAATGTTAATCTTTTTAACACAAAAATAGAGTGTTTTTATTTTATTTTAAATTTGTTTTCGAAAAATATTAAAACTTTAACTTTTAATGAATTGAATTTTATAAATTGAATTTAAAAATTTATAAACGGATTAAGATCAGGTATAACAACCGAATTTTCGTTACAAATATAAATTTATAAAAGATATTTTAAATTTAATTGATTATAAGTTATAGAACAAAATATATAAAAAGAAAAAAAATTTAGTTTGTAATAACATAATTTTTTGGTGTGTATTGAAACTTATTATGTTTTTATTTTTTATATATTAGCAAGAAAATATAGTGTGGGGTAAAAAAAAAATGTGTTGTACGATTGAATTAAAACCCCATATTTTGTGTGTTTTTAACATGGTTTTGACAGGTACAGACGAAAATGCAATTTGACGAAACGAAACATCGAATTACATTGTGATACAAACGTTGGATAAAATCATAGGTAAAACAATTTGAAAATCCAAATCGGTTAACAAAGGAAGTTCCAAATACTTCACACTATTTGTCCTCTCAAATTTATACATTATTATCTGATTTTTATGTAATGAGGGCATTACATAATCTTAAGTGTGGGGTGGGAATATATAAATTCTCGAGAACTTATAATTTGGTGATTTTTATCAAGATTTATAAAAATTTTAAACAAATATATCAAATGAATTTTTAAGGTAACTACGAGCGATTAAAGCATAGGTGTCAAAAACCGAAATTATCGTCTCAATACATTAAAAACGCATAAGTTATTTGTTTAAAACCTATAAAAGGAAACCAAGTATAACAAGAATTTATAAATCCTTATATTGAGAACCATTTATCACATGTTTCTTTGAAGTTTATTGCAGATATCATTGCTACAGAATGTATAAACCTGAATATTCCATTATCACGAGTAATAGAGGATGAATCAAATCCATCCAGTAAGGAAGTAAAGTCTTCCAAATTGACACACTTGCTAATTTATGTTAGAAGATGTAGTCCAGAACAGCTGTAGGTTGACGAAAAATCTTGAAAAGTCATCCCTAAAATCGGCTGGAAATCCACCTAACCTCAGCATCAAACAGGGTTTTTGGTGGTCAGACTTATCCTAACCATGAGATGGATCTGTCTCGAACAATGGGGGGGCACATTGCAAATTAGCTTTTAAGACTAATGAATCTAATCCCCAGATAGATGATCTCCGTAAAGATCAACTGCATCTATGTTTGACCGCGGTCAACATACATATGCCATAACAAATTGAGGTGTGCAAACTCATGGTTCACCGATGATATTTGGACACGATATAATTTTGTTCTAAAACTTATGCTATTTTATGAATTATATTTGTGTAAAACTATTTTTGGACATTTGGCTTCAAGTTCCATGATACTACAATCATGGGGGCGAATAGCTTGCTAATCGCCGACTGAGACTACGGTTTTCAGTTACCCTCAACCGGAATTTGAGGTTAAAACCGGAAAACGTGTCTAGTGTAAAAACTAGCATGACATTTTATAAAAATCATAAAACGTTTTCACAAGGTCCAATTTTCCCTAAGGATCCAAATTTTTAAACCCTAATCACGAGTTTCATGTTTGTTTCTGTTGTCAGAATTTCGTTTCGTGTGCGTGTGATCCAATAAATACTGTGTTGTGTAATATATTTCATATAGTGTGTGTTTCATTTCGTGTAGTGTGTGTTGTGTGATCTAAATGTTCGATAAGAAAGATATATAATGTTCTAACTCTGTTAAAAGATGTAATTGCTTGAGGACAAGCAACGTTCTAGTGTGGGGTATTTTGATATTGCTCTAAACATACATATTATTCAACGCAATATCACTTATATTTCATAGGTTTTTATCATCTACAAAGACATTCAATGCGCATTTCACGAGAAAAACGACAAAAGAGTAAAGTTAGAAGAAACGACGATAAAACGATAGTTTTAACTAGATTTATATCAAGAAACGTTTATCCGAATGAAAGTACAAGATGAAAGAAGAAAAGAGTTCAAATGAGAAGTGCCAAATCTGTACACGTCAACACGGGATCAACAAAGAACAACTGAAGAAGAAAAATGAAGAAAACTGTTATTTGATCTTACACGAATCGTGTATGTCTACACGAAACGTGTAGAATATTTGTTCTCACACGAATCGTGTACTGATACACGAATCGTGTAATGTTAGGCCGAGATAATGATAAGACTGAAATGGGGCGGCTGCTTTTGATGTTTTAAAAATAATTCTTTTCTCAAATTGAAGACAGCAAAGACTCCATCCAATTAAGTTCAACTACTACTTCTATTCAGTTTAAATACGGAGTACGTTCAGAAGATAGAGACACATTATTACAACACAAAATTACTATACACACACATATTTTCATACAATTATTATACGCAAGTTATTATTCTGTAATTTTTATTACTCTATTAGTTCAAGGTTAAAAATAGTTGTAATATTAAGGGTGTATTGTTCGTGATAAAGGGTGTTATTGTACGCGTGAAAGGGGTGTTATTATTATAATTTTTCTACCATTTGAAGTTAATGCAAGTGAAGATATTTTAGTAAGTTTACTCTGTTAAAATTAGCGTTGTTATTATGTTTGCATATCTATATTTTTATGTCTACCTTAGTGTAATGGATAGCTAAATTTCCCTAGTGTTTGCTTAAATGTAGAGCCCCTAGTGAAATGGATTGTTACCATTAGTAAAAGTTAAAATGTAACTTTAGTATTTTTAATATTGAGCCTAGTTAAAAGAACCATTTTTATGTAATTAGGTATTTAACCCTTGCCACTTAATTTATTAAATTTAAATAACGAAAGTTGTTTTTATTTACATAAATTGAGCTTCAACATTAAAAATGATCTAGACGAATTTATGGATAAGTTATTGACACCAATTTAGAAATAAACTTCGGTGGTTTGGGTGATATCAATAAATTATATGAAGGTGAAATTATAAAAAGGGAAACCGTTATAATTTAGGTATTGGCGAAGGTCAAAACTAGGCTAGGTCTCAATTTAAATACTTGGGGAATAGTAGCTTTCTAAAAAGAATCCAATGAAAATTAGATTTTATTTAGTTAAGTTGTAACCTTATATTTATTCGAGAGAAAAATGTAAAGTTTGATACTAGAACATTTTAATAGGGCGTAAAACTTAAAACAATCCATGGACCTAGGGGTGACACAATTAAGTGAACACTCCCATTTATCTTATTTATATTTCTTATAAAAGTTTTATATTTATTATTTACGAATTATCGTTTTAAAATAAAAAAAATACATAAAAACATCTAGTCTTCGTAACAGTTATCTGTCACATCTTTTTACTCTTACACGAATCGTGTATCAGCACACGAATCGTGTAGGAATTAAACGCGGCTACAGTACATCGTAGGTTAAATTTAGGGTTTTAATTATTTAATTATATATATTTAGGTTATTAGTTATTTTAATTAAGTTAATTAGTTTTACTTATTATAAAATACCTTAATAAATGTTTTAATCTTAAAATTAGTATTAATTATTATAAGTTTATAAATTATAACTAGTTTATAATTAGTTAATTAATTAATTTCCTTTTAATTTGTATTAGTTTTATTAAAAATGTCATTTAGTTAATTTAAATAAGTTTATATAATAATTACTTAAAACAAAATTCTAAACATATAGTTTTATTAAAAATTACTATTTTACTAATTACCATCTAGTAATATAATTGTCGCATCATAATTAGTATAATTTCAATTAGATTCCCTTTTTAAGTTAATTTTTGTAATCTTGTAATTTCATTTAGTAATTTAGTTTAAGTTATCTTCTTTTACTGTTACTATAAATTGCCTAATCCAAAACCCTCTTTAATTAAGTTTGACATCAAAGACTATTAAAAAACCATTAAACACTCCATCTCCCTGTGGAACGAATCGGATTTACCAACAAACTAAACTACACGGATAGGACTAGTTGCCTATATATATGTGTGAAATCAACCTGAAATCAATAAAATACCACATATACAATAAATCAATTCGTGTAACAAAACAACTCAAATCCGTTCATAAATAAAGGTCTCGATCGCACACATCATTCCGTATATTACCTTTCGGCAAACTACCGTCCGGTTGTAAAGGAAAGCGTTGAACAAGCAACTGTTAAGGCAATGTCCCGTGACATGCTTTTGATTATGGTCTATAACGTGTCGGACGCAATTACTATCCTTGGTAGGAGCAATAGTAAAGCTCACCCTTATAATTTTTCGGTATGGCACAAGGTCCTGTCTTTGACCACTATGCAACCACCGTTCTTACGGTTGACACCCGATTTAGTTCAGGTGACCTAATGAATTCCAGGTGAATTCCTAGGATTTTACGTTCAATGGTAATGAACGCATTGAAAATAGGGTTTTCAGAAAACAAATCGGTTTATAATTTTGATCAAAATATTTTCTCGTTCAAGCTCGAGTTTAGATATCATTGAATTCCATGAGTTTGTAATTCTCAATCTTTAAGGTCAATCTCTAGGATTGAGTAATATCAGTTTTAAAAGCTGATTTTTAATCTTTAAGGAGATTATCCTTTCTGGGGATCTGATTCATTAGTCTTATGAAGCTAATTTGCACGGTGCCTCCCATTGTACGAGATAAATCCTTCTCATGGTTAGGATAAATCCGACCACTTGGCGACCCTGTTTAATGCTGAGGTCCGTGGATTTCCTGCTGATTTTAGTGATGACTTTTCTAGATTTTTCGTCAACCTACAGCTGGTCTGGACGACAACTTCATGACCTAAATCAAGAAGCGCGTGTCTTTTTCGGAAGACTTTACTTCCTTTTAATGATGGAATTGATTCATCGTGTAGATCCATCTCTTCTTTTCTTTCATCGGGTAAAACAGTTTAGTTTAGTCCAAAGCAAAAGTATTTTCAGTTATTTGTTACAGATATATGTGACATATGTTTAAGATAACTTGGTAAATTTTCCCACACTTGGCTTTTATTTTCCTTTTTATCGTCCTCTATTCCATTTTAAATGAATTTTAACATTTTGGTTTGTTTCTCAATTTATGTCCTTTCCGAGGTAACAATAATTTTGGTGTTAAAACCTAGTTTTATCGTTCATAAATATGTATAAACATGATTTTGAATTCATTTAATTGAAAATTTTGAAAAATTTTACTAGAATTGGGTAGTCAGTATATAAGACTAGGGCTGTTCTTTTTTATCAGAGAGCACTAGATTCTAATACAACTACTGCTTTACTAGTATTTTTTAATGGTAACCAAGTGTATAAAGTAAAAAATTTTAAAATCCGAAAGAATTTAACCCCTTCCCACACTTAAGATCTTGCAATGCCCTCATATGCAAGAAATCAGTAACAATTTAAATTATTGAGGGTGATTTGTGTGAAAATGATTAAATTTTACCAAAGTTTCCAAATATATTGGCGTTTGTTTGCTGAATGATAAATGGTGCACATCATTTGTTCATTCCGTCTTGTTGTTATTTCACATATATTTTGCATCTTGTCGTCAAAATTAGTTGCTTTTGCTGAACTTAATGCCAGTCTTTGAAAATGCGTTGTTTTACCCTGTTGTGTACATAAGATAAACTGCAAACATATATACATATTTTTGAAGTTTGGTATATTACCCCACATTCAAAAAAAATTAAAATCTAAGAATAAAAGTTAGACAATTATAAAAATGATTACAATATTAACAAAAGTATTAAACGTATCAATAATTACAAATTACAAAATAAAAAAAAAAAAATAAGTAAACTAAGGATGATATTGGTACCAATAGGGGTTCCAGGCATAACCATAAGTGCTATAGAATGCTTCGGCAGGGTTATACGTAGGATATGGTGGCTGCATCTCTATAGACCAAGGAGGGAAGATGGGTTTCGGTGTAGGAATATAGTTTCTACCTATATGTTGGCAATGAGCTATGATTTGGTTCTGATGAACTTGCCAATCTTCAAATGCTCTATGTCTAGCATTTTCGTATTCCTGAGAAGCTATAAACCTATGCATTTCTTGCATCTCATTCCCCCCTCCTACATTACCTTGCTGCTGGTTTCTCTCCACCTGTGGATGTCTACCATGGTATCGTACTGCGGCGTTATTTCGCCTCTTCAAAACTTTCGCACCATGGTATACATTTAAACCTATAGTATCGCGGGGTTCCGGCTCTTCTAGTAATAATCCCCCCCGACTTATATCCACACCGAGATATTCACCAATCAAAGTAATAAAAATACCACCTCCTATTATGCTATGTGGTCGCATCCCCCGAACCATAGCTGATAAATAATAACCCACACAATATGGTATACTTACAGCGCTTTGTGGGTCTCGAATACACATATGGTAAAACAAATCCTGTTCATTTACTTTTTCCTTGTTCTTACCCCTTTGTGTAATCGAATTAGCTAAAAACCTATGTATCACTCTTAATTCGGCTCTATCTATATCCAAATAAGAGTAATTTCCCCCTTTAAAACGGTGATGGCTTGTCATTTGACTCCACACACCGTGTGTATCAAAATTTTCATCTATCTTTCTACCGTTTAGTATCAATCCTCTACAATCAGCAGACGCTAACTCCTCAGGCGTATATATACGTAAAGCCTGAGCCATGTCCAGTAAAGACATGTGGCGCATCGAACCGCCTAACAAAAATCTAATAAAAGAACGATCGGTTAAACTAGCTACCCGATCATTCAACTCTATACTACATAACAATTCTTCACACCATACTTTATATACAGGTCTACGTATGGTGAATAAACATATCCAGTCATTAAAAGAAGAATTACCATACCTCTGTACAAGTAATTCCCTAATTGGCCCGGCCAATTCTACAGCTTCTAAGGGTCCCCATTCTATGACCCTCGGTACCTCAACAACCTTAGAATGAAGAGTATGCAAACCCCGTTGATATTTTGGATAATCTATCCAAAGTCTGTCAAATCTCAGGTTCGGGTGCAACTCTTCCAAGTGCATATCGGAAAAGGTCATGACTGGATGAGGTATATCCTGCTTGTAGTAGTTATCCACCTCCTGTTGTTCCAAATTCTCAGCAGGAGCATTGCGGGCTTGGGATGAAGATTCACCCCTTTCATTCTGCAAAACACATCAAACACAATTTTTGTGCATCCAAATATGCATTAGTGTCAGCAAAATCATCAATCAAAATAATTACAATGACATTATCAATTTATATCAAACTTAAGCTCATTTTCACATTTTTATCAAATCTACACTTTTTCAAATAAGCATATACGAAAATTTTCGCCAAGTTCATAAGCATTCAACTCAAATAACATGTCAAAATAATCATTACCAGCAATTAAACAAGTCTCAAATGGCATTATCTTTCAAAAATCAAGTTCATGAATTTTAGACTTGAAAAAGTCCACTTTAATTCTCAAAATCATGTTTAGGCTCAAAGTTTGGATCATTTAACTACCTAGACATGTTACACTACTCAATTTAGCAACAATTCATGACAAAAATCGGCCATAACCTGTTTATATCAAAAAGCCCCAAATTTGCTCAAGAACACAAACCCTAGATTACTCAAAATTTGAAGTTTAAGGCTTCTAATCATGTTAAACAGCATCAATCTAGGTTATACAAGTATAATACATAAACAATTTAAGCTTAATTACACTAAAAAGCATCAAAATCAAATTGGGGAAAAAATAGCTCAAGAACATCAAATTTCGGATTAAATGGTGTTTAGGTGTAGAAATTTACCGTTTTTCTTGAGTAATTCTTAGATAGCATCCTTCTCAACATGATTTTAGCAAAAAATTTGGTGATTAACGGTTAAAAATTGGTATTTTTGGGGGTGTTTTTCGTGTATTTTCGGGGTTATGTTCGCAGTATTTTTGGGTGTGGAGTGTGAAACTGAGCTGTTGCAGCTCTTATTTTTTTTTCTGTAATCCGGTCTCTCCGCGAGTCGCGGGGATTAACCCTCCAAACTCCGCGACTCGCGGAGTTGTTTTTTTTTTTTTTTATAATCATTAACTTTTGAAACAATTAAGTACTTAATTTTAAAATTTTGTTTCCCTTGTTATTTAGGACGAGGTCGTTTCGGATCGATGTCCTAGTCCGTCCTTCGACAAAATTTTAAAATTTGTCTTTTTGTAGCGATTGTTTTAAAAGCTAAGATTTTTTTGGGTTTTTTCAATGTTTTTGGCATACTTTAAATCAATAAGATTAAAAATAATGATAATAAAAGTTCTCGTCCCTCCCTTGGGTAAAGCAATTTCGGTTCAAAGACCTAGTCTTCAACTTACGACGAATTTTAAAAATCATATTTTTAACTTAATGAGATAAAGTAAATTTTTGTTTTTAAATTCACACAACTTAAATATAAAATTCAAAATTAATATTAAAAATTCACACCAAACTTTAAAATTTAAAATGCATAAAATTAAAAATTTATATTTTAAAAATTCACACCAAACTTAATTTAAAAATTCATAAATTCATATCAAACTTATATTAATTTTTCAAATATTTACAATTTTAAATATATTGTTTTTACAAAATTTACAATATTAATTTAAGATTTAAATATTAATTTTAAAAACATGGTAAAAATAAATTTAAAAATCTTTTTGTCTTTTTATCCCACTTTAATCAATCAAATATTTTCAAAAATATGCGCCCCTCTTTTCGGTAAAGTAATTTCGGTTCCAAGACCTAATTTAACTCATGACGAATTTTTGAAATATTTTGGGTTGATTGTTTAAAGATATTTATATCTTAAGAATAAACGTTAAATTTCGCAGTGATGTAATAAATTTTTGAATGATATCAATAATTTCGGTCGCCAAACCTAATTTTATTCAATACCAATTTAATACTTTTTAGCGAACAAATTAGCGTTTATTATCAAAAGGTTAAAAATAAAAATAAAAATAAAAACTGTACAGACATACCTGTGAAATAGATTTCTTAGTTATATGATCTATCCCATTCATAAGATAGTCGGCTTAATTGATTTTCCATGGCTACATAGGCGTAACCTCGAGCATTCAGTGTCTTTTCTTCTAAACATATGAACGGTCCGTCTCTGCATAAAGTAACAAATTCGGTATTTGAATAGGTTTGATTATTTGAACATTTACCTCCATGTGACCATTTTTCGCATTTGTGACATCTTTCTAGGTGTCGTACTCTTCTTTTCGCTGCGGATTTTGATTTTCCTTTACCAAATTGTAACTTATTATCTTCGCATCTGGATTCTTTTCTAACTCCGTCCATTCTTTCTCTGATTACTGATACTAATTCACTTGGTAGTATGTCATTATTACGTTTAGTGATCAAAGCGTGTAGCATTAGACCATGGTTTAGTTCACAGGCAGTCTTCATTTCGTAAAAACCTAAAAAAAATAAAAATTCAGAATGGGGGGAGAAGACTAGTTCTTTAGGGTCTGCTAGGGAAAGACCATACGTGTTCCATTTTTGAGAACTACACGAAAACAGACAATCTAACTCTAACAGAAATACATATTATCCTTTAAAGACTTGATTCTCCCCACACTTAGTTAGCTGTGGTGTCGAAATTGTGATTAACTTCGTTGTCGACTTCCATCGGACCATGTATGTAATGTTTAACTCTGTGACCATTAACTTTAAATTCAATCCCATTTGAATTTATTAATTCTATCGTTCCGTATGGGAAAACTCTTTTGACTATGAATGGTCCAGACCATCTTGATTTTAATTTTCCAGGAAATAGCTTGAATCGTGAATTGAAAAGAAGAACTCTGTCTCCTTCTTTAAATTCTTTTGAACTTCTGATTCTTTTATCATGCCATTTCTTCGTTCTTTCTTTATAGATTAACGAATTTTCGTATGCTTCATATCTTAATTCTTCTAATTCATTTAGTTGACTTAATCGTAGACGTCCGGCTTCATGTAAATCAAGATTACATGTTTTCAAAGCCCAAAATGCTTTGTGTTCAATTTCTACTGGAAGATGACATGCTTTTCCATAAACAAGTCTAAAAGGTGTGGTTCCAATTGGAGTTTTGTAGGCTGTTCTAGAAGCCCAGAGTGCATCCTCCAATTTAATGGACCATTCCTTCGGATTTGATCCTACGGTTTTCTCTAGAATACGTTTTAAAGCTCGGTTGGTATTTTCAACTTGTCCACTTGTTTGTGGATGATATGCGGTGGAGATTTTATGAGTTACTCCATATCTTTTAAGAACTTTCTCAAGTTGATTATTACAGAAATGAGTACCCCGATCACTTATTAAAGCTTTCGGTGTTCCAAACCTTGCAAAAAGACGTTTTAAAAAGTTGACTACAACTCGTGCATCGTTAGTTGGGAGAGCTTGTGCTTCCGCCCATTTAGATACATAATCAATGGCTACGAGTATATATAGATTATTATGAGATTTTGGAAATGGACCCATAAAGTCAATACCCCAAATGTCAAATACTTCACATACTTGGATGACATTTTGTGGCATTTCATCACGTTGACTTATTTTTCCGGCCCTTTGACATGCATCACAGGATTTGCAAAGAAGGTGTGCGTCTTTGTAAATTGTAGGCCAATAGAATCCAGCTTCATAAACTTTTCTTGCTGTTAGTTGAGGCCCATAATGCCCTCCTGTTGGTCCTGTGTGACAATGGTTTAAAATTTTACTAGCTTCATCTCCAAATACACATCGGCGTATTATTCCATCGGGACAACTTTTAAACAGATGTGGATCTTCCCAGAAATAGTGTTTTATATCACTGAAGAATTTCTTTCGTCTTTGGTACGATAATCCTTTTTCAAGGAATCCACAAACTAAGTAGTTTGCATAGTCTGCAAACCATGGGATTTCTTTATAATCTATCTTCAATAGATATTCATCAGGAAAGTTGTCTTGTATTGCCGATTCATTTAGAACTTCTAATTCAGGATTTTCAAGACGAGAAAGATGATCAGCGGCGAGATTTTCTGCTCCTCTTTTATCTCGGATTTCAATATCAAACTCTTGTAAGAGTAAGATCCAACGGATTAATCTTGGTTTAGCATCTTGTTTTGAAAATAGGTATCTAAGAGCAGAATGGTCGGTATAGACCACCGTTTTTGCTAGAACGAGATATGATCGAAATTTGTCAAAAGCAAAGACAATAGCAAGGAGTTCTTTTTCAGTAGTTGTATAGTTCGTTTGTGCTCCTTGTAATGTCTTACTAGCATAATATATAGGTTGAAATCGTTTTTCAATCCTTTGTCCTAAAACGGCTCCCATTGCAAAATCACTTGCATCGCACATTAGTTCAAATGGTAGATTCCAATTTGGTGTTATCATGATCGGTGCATTAGTGAGTTTTTCTTTAAGAATATTAAAAGATTTGATACACTCATCTGAAAAGATGAATGGCGCATCCTTTTCTAGGAGTTTATTCATAGGAGTGGCAATTTTAGAAAAATCTTTTATGAAACGTCGGTAAAAACCGGCATGCCCTAAAAAACTCCTAACTCCTCTAACATTGGTGGGATGTGGAAGTTTAGCAATTACATCTACTTTAGCTCTATCCACTTCAATTCCTTCTTTTGAAATTTTATGTCCAAGAACGATGCCTTCTTTAACCATGAAATGGCATTTCTCCCAATTAAGTACTAGATTTGATTTTTCGCATCTAATTAGCATTCGTTCCAGATTAACTAGACATGATTTAAATGTATCACCGAAGACTGAAAAGTCATCCATGAATACTTCCATGCATTCTTCTATCATGTCGTGAAAAATTGCCATCATACACCTTTGAAAGGTTGCAGGGGCGTTGCAAAGTCCAAATGGCATGCGTTTGTAAGCAAAATTACCATAAGGGCACGTGAATGTGGTTTTCTCTTGATCTTCGGGTGCTATTGGAATTTGAAAATATCCGGCAAAATCCATCTAGAAAACAATAGTAACTATTTCCGGCTAATCTTTCCAACATTTGATCTATGAAAGGTAAGGGAAAGTGATCTTTTCTGGTGGCGTCATTTAATTTTCTATAATCAATACATACACGCCATCCTGTTACAGTCCTAGTAGGAATAAGCTCATTTTTCTCATTTGTAATGACAGTCATGCCACCCTTCTTAGGCACGCATTGAACTGGGCTTACCCATGGACTATCAGAAATTGGATATATCAAACCTGCATCTAGCAGTTTAATAATCTCTTTCTTAACTACATCTTGCATATTAGGATTTAGTCTTCGTTGGCGTTGCACATACGTTTTATGACCTTCTTCCATAAGGATTTTATGTGTGCAATACGAAGGACTTATTCCTTTAATATCATGAATCTTCCATGCAATGGCTGGTTTATGAGCTTTCAACACAGAAATGAGTTGTGATTTTTCATTTTCAGTAAGAGAAGACGATATTATTACAGGTAATTCAGATTCACCATGTAAATAAGCGTATTCCAAATGGTTTGGAAGTGGCTTTAACTCTAATTTCGGAGGTTCTTCTATCGATGATTTATATCGATATCTGTCTTCTTCTTTTAGCATTTGAATTTCTTCTGTTGTTGGTTCATATCCATTAGCTATAAGTGTAGCTAACATTTCAGCTTCATCAATTGGTTCATTACCTTCTCCTAAAGAACATTCTCCTGTTCCTTGTAATTCTGGAAATTCTTCTAATAATTCTGCATGTGCATCTATAGTTTGAATATAATAACATGTATCATCTGCAGATTGTGGTTGTTGCATTGCTCTATCAACTGAAAAGGTAACACTCTCATCCTCTATACTTAGGGTCAATTTCTTACCGAACACGTCTATCATTGCTTTAGCCGTGTTTAAGAATGGTCTTCCTAATATGAGAGGAACTTGAGAATCTTCTTCCATGTCCAAAACAACAAAATCTACTGGAAATACTAAAGTACCAACTTTAACTAGCATGTTCTCCATTATCCCTCTAGGATATTTTATTGATCTATCGGCTAGTTGTATGCTTATTCTGGTTGGTTTCAATTCTCCAAGGTCTAGTTTAGCGTATAGTGAATACGGCATTAGATTTATACTAGCACCTAAGTCTGCCAATGCTTCTATTGAACTAAGACTACCCAGAAAACATGGAATTGTGAAACTTCCTGGATCAGATAGTTTTTCTGGTATCTTATTCAACAGCACTGCTGAACAATTAGCATTCATAGTAACAGCCGAGAGTTCTTCCATTTTCTTTCTATTTGAGATTAGATCATTCAAGAATTTAGCATATCTTGGCATTCCTGAAATCACATCAATGAAAGGAAGATTTACATTTATCTGTTTAAACATATTCAAAAATTTAGATTGCTCGGCTTCAAGTTTTTCTTTCTTCATTTTACTCGGGTAAGGAAGTGGTGGTTGGTACGGTTTAACATAAGGTTTATCCTTAACTGTGTTATTTTCATTAACCTTCTCAACTACCGGTTCTTTTTCCTTATCTTGATCAGGTTGTGGTTCTTGTGGAGTAGGAATAGTTTCATCAGAAGTTACAGGTATTTCAGGTGGTTTAAGTGTTGTACCACTTCTTGTGGTAATAGCTTTAGCTGTTTCATTTTGGGGGTTAGCATTTGTATCACTAGGTAGACTTCCCGGTTTTCTTTCACCTATTAACCTTGCTAGGTTACTCACTTCTTGTTCCAGATTTTGAATAGAAGCTTGTTGATTTCTAAATGCTTGAGCATTTTTTTCATTAGTTTGTTTCTGAGATGTGAAAAACTGTGTTTGAGTTTCAACTAGCTTCGTCATCATATTTTCTAAATTTGGTTTTTTATCATCGGTTTGTTGTGGTGGTTTGTTTTGAAAATTCGGTCTTTGCTGATTATAAGTATTATTGGATACTTGTTGATTGCTAGGACCTTGTTGGTTGTTGTATGGAATATTTCTGTTATAATTCTGGTTTTGATTGTAAATCGGTCTTGGCGGTTGATAATTATTCTGATAATTATTTCCAGGCCTTTGGTTTATGTATGAAATATTCTCTCTTTGTTCCATTGTTAATTCAATACTGAGACAATCTTTTGTCATATGTGGTCCTCCACACTGCTCACAACTAATTCGTATTGAGTGAATATCCTTAGTCATCTTTTCCATTCGTCTCTCTACAGCATCTATCTTTGCGGAAATGGAATCTAAGTCATGGCTAGAATCGGCTCTAGCTGCTTTAGATGATCTAATGATATCTTTTTCTTGGTGCCACTCATGTGAGTGGGAAGCAGTATTATCAATAATTTTGTAAGCATCAGTTTCGGTTTTCTTCATAATAGAACCACCAGCTGCTATATCTATGTCTTTCCTTGTAGTGATGTCGCATCCTTGGTAGAATATTTGTACTATTTGACAGGTGTCTAAACCATGTTGCGGACATCCTCTTAACAACTTTCCATATCTTGTCCACGCCTCATATAGAGTTTCATTTGGCTTCTGTGTGAACGTAACAATTTCTGCTTGAAGTCTTACGGCTTTAGATGCAGGAAAGAATTGTTTAAGAAATTTGTCAACTAAAACGTCTCATGTATCGATCGCCCCTTCAGGTAACGATTCCAACCAATCTTTGGCTTCTCCCTTTAAAGTCCAGGGAAATAACATGAGATATATCTGTTCATCCTCTACTTCTCGGATTTTAAATAGTGTGCAGATCCTATTAAAGGTACGTAGATGTTCATTTGGATCTTCCTTCGGCGCACCACTAAATTGGCATTGATTAGTCACCATGTGTAGAATTTGTCCTTTGATTTCATAATCTGGCGCATTAATGTCTGGATGAGTAATTGCGTGACCTTGGCCAGTGCGTTTAGCTCTCATTCGGTCTTCCATACTTAAAGGTTCCAGATTCTCCATAATTGAATTTGTTGAATCGGTATCACTAGATGATTCTGATTTAATGGTTCGTTCCTCAACAATCTCTGTTTGAATGATTGGTGGTTCCGGAGGAAAGTTTAGTGGTTCAGGATCTATGAACCGTTCCTGAATATTCTCCGGATTCTCAATTGTGAGGTCGGGTTCAAAAAATGGATTATCGGAAATTTGAACTGAAGTACTTGGTCGACTGGATGACGATTCTAAAGAAAAATCAACGGCGGTTATATTTGCTAAATGTCTTGATCTAGTTACAGGTGGTGAACGTACAAAAGGTGATGAACGTCTTGCTCGGTGCATTCACTGAATATCCTATTAGTTTTTAAAAAGGAAAGAAAAATTATAATAAGTTATCCAATTAATAGACTTTTCTGATTTTGCCCACGTTTCGAATAGCCAAAAGATGCAGCAGAGGGGCAGGATTCGCTTGGTCTCAATATAATTGAGGACTGTTTGGCTCCAATAACCCGGTCCACGTACAAATCCAACTATTACTACGAACCAGAAAATTTTGATGTCTATCAATTTAACCACTTAAAATAAATTTTCGTAATTTTAAGAAATTTAGATAAGAAGTAGAAAAAATTCTAAGTCCTAAAACTAGAATAGCGAGAAATAAGAAAGAAAAAGAGTTCGTCGAAAAAGGTAGAAAAAGAAAAATGGTTGAAAAATAAAAGGTGACGAAAAAAAAATAAAAGAAACTTATCAAAACTTAAAAATACTTTACTAACCTAACCTTATTACTACAACTAACTTAAAATTATAATCGTAAATTGAGATTACTAATTGGAATGATAATTGATACATAGTAAAAGGTCGTCTAAAAATATTAAAGCTTACAAGAAAAACTAAATCCCAAATAAAAGAAACTAAAACTTAAAAAGGCGTCGCAAAATTCTAAAGCACCTAAATATTAGTCTAAAGAAAAAGCACTTAAGGAATTCTATGGCAAAGCCTAAAAATCTAGGAGTAAAAATGACTATGGCAAAAACTAAGTTTAAAATTAAATATGAGCTAAAAATACAAATATTACGCTACAACGATTAAAAAGGGACAAAATATAAAAATATACAAAAAGTTGTAAAAATTACAATTTTTATAAAAATATTATTTTTATATTATTTATTTAATAAAACTACTAATTTTACAATTTAATAAAACTAATTAATACTAAATACATAAATTAAATAAAAAGTAAAAGTAAAAATAAAACTAATAATAATAATAATAATAATTAGGGTTAAATAATAATTATAATTAATAATAAACCGTAATTAATGCTGAATTAGGGCTTTTGTCCGTGTGTCAGAGAAGCTCCGCGACTTGCGGTAATTAAAACTTCAAACCCCGCGACTCGCGGGGTTCCAAAATTCAGATGACAGCTTATTTCTTCAACGCGTTTTTCTTTATTTATTTATTTATTTTATTTTCTGTTTTTAATTTTTTCTGTTTATAAAAAATATTTAATAAAACTTATATTTTTATAAATTAAAATAAGAATAAAGAAACTTATAAAAATTAAATATTTAACAAAATCTTAAAAATACTTATATTTTTGTTTTTCTTTTTATATTTTTGAATAATTAACACGTATTTTTACAAAAACGAATTTTAATAAAAGTTAACTAAAATTTTTTTTTTTTTTTTTATTAGCGTTGCGCTTCCGGCTTTTAAGATAACTCCCCGGCAGCGGCGCCAAAAATACTTGATGTTATGCGAGGTGTATATAAAATAGTTATTAATTTTAGCAGAAAACACTATTAAATACGATACAATTTTACACAAGATATTTATTTATTTATAGAATGGATATACTTAAACCTTGCTACAACACTTATAGGCAGTGTACCTAATCGTACAGTAGTGTAGTTTTTAGTAAGTCCGGTTCGTTCCACAGGGAAATTTTTAAACAAAGCTCAACGCTATATTAGTTTACTTTTATAAAAATACAAATATATATATAAGTAATATTATTATTATAAAGGGGGGTTTTTACCGTTTAATGACCGGTTTGTCGATTTTAAGACTTTAGTCGCAGTTAAAACCTAATGTAAAATATTAAATAAATAAAAGACTTAATTTAAAGCGTAAAGTAAATAACGATAATGAAATTGCGAATAATAAAAGTGCGATAAAATAAACTTGCGATAATTAAAGAGTACGATAATTAAAAGTGAGATTAAATAAAAAAACAATAAAAATGCGATAATTAGAGGTGCAATTAAATATAAAATAAAGGGAATTAAATATGAAATAAAAGAATTATGCTTATTTAAACTTCCGTAATCATGATGTTTGACGTGTTGATTTTAGTTTTATGCCCATGGGTTAATTGTCCTTTGTCCTGGATTATTTAATATGTCCGTCTGGTTTTTGTCCATAACAGTCCATCAGTCATAAATATAAAGTGCGAGTGTCCTTGTCAAATTATTATTATACCCGAAGTTAAATATTCCAACTAATTGGGGATTCGAATTGTAACAAGGTTTTAATACTTTGTTTAATGAATACACCAGGTTATCGACTGCGTGTAAACCAAGGTTTTACTACTTTGTTAACAATTACACCAATTACCCTTGAATGTAATTTCACCCCTGTTTTAATTATTCTAGTGGCTATTAATCCATTCCCGTGTCCGGTTAAATGAACGATTATTCGTACATATAAATACCCCGCCCATCGTGTCCGATTGAGTGTATATGGTAATTTATAGGGACGCCCAATTGTAAATCTTTATATTAACATTAACAAACTATCATTTAGTTAAACAAATATAAAGCCCATTAATAGCCCATAGTCTAATTTCCACAAGTGTCGTTCTTTTGTCCAAACCCCAATTATGGTACAAAGCCCAATTACCCAATTTTAGTAATTAGCCCAACATCATGATTACTTCGTTTTAAATAAGCATAATAATAACTTAGCTACGAGACATTAATATAAAAAGGTTGAACATAACTTACAATGATTTAAAAATAGCGTAGCGTTACACGGACAGAATTTCGACTTACACCCTTACAACATTCGCTAACATACCCTTATTATTAGAATTATAATTAAAATTAAAATTAAAATATAAATTATATATATATATATATATATATATATATATATATATATATATATATATATATATATATATATATATATATATATATATCGTATATATGAGAGAAGAGAGAAATAGATTATGAAAAATTATCAGAATTCGGTTTGCTTTATAGGCAGAGTCGTTTTTTGGGGCTCCGCGACTCGCGGCAAAATCCTCTTCAAACTCCGCGAGTCGCGGAGAATGAATTTACAGCTCAGTCCTTGGAGTCTTTCTCTGCCGACGGTTTTTTATTTATAAATATAATATATATATAATTAATATAATTAATTATATATTATATTATATTTATATACATAGTTAACTTGTAATTTTTAGTCCGTTGCGTCGATCGTTAAGAGTTGACTCTGGTCCCGATTCCGGATTTTCGAACGTCCTTGCGTACAATTTTATATTTTGTACTTTGCGTTTTGAATCTTGTACTCTTGTAATTTCGAGACGTTTCTTATCAATAATTGGAACCTCTTTGATTGTCTTTTGTTCTTTTGAGCTTTTTGGTCGTTTGCGTCTTCAATTCGTCGAATCTGTCTTTTGTCTTCACCTTTTATTATTTAAACGAATATCACTTGTAAATAGAACAATTGCAACTAAAAGCTTGTCTTTCTTGAGGAATAATGCTATGAAATATATGTTCGTTTTTAGCATTATCAACAGGGTTGAGGTTAATTCTAAATATATATATACTTTGAGTTGTGATCTAGCATGAGACGTGTATACACTGGGTCGTGGATTGATTCAAGATAATATATATCGATTTATTCCTGTACATCTAACTGTGGACAACTAGTTGTAGGTTACTAACGAGGACAGCTGACTTAATACACTCAAATCTTTAAAACATAATAAAAATGGTTGTAATTATATTTTGATCATACTTTGATATATATGTACATATTTGTATAGGTTCGTGAATCGATCCGTGGCCAAGTCTTATTTCCGAAGAAGGAAATATCTGTGAAAGTGAGTTATAGTCCCACTTTTAAAATCTAATATTTTTGAGATGAGAATACATGCAGGTTTTATAAATGATTTACAAAATAGACACAAGTACGTGAAACTACATTCTATGGTTGAATTATCGAAATTGAATATGCCCCTTTTTATTAAGTCTTATAATCTAAGAATTAGGGAACAGACACCCTAATTGACGTGAATCCTAAAGATAGATCTATTGGGCCTAACAAACCTCATTCAAAGTACCAGATGCTTTAGTACTTCGAAATTTATATCATATCCGAAGGGTGTCCCGGAATGATGGGGATATTCTTATATATGTATCTTGTTAATGTCGGTTACCAGATGTTCACTATATGAATGATTTTTATCTCTATGTATGGGATGTGTATTGAAATATGAAATCTTGTGGTCTATTGTTACGATTTGATATATATAGGTTAAACCTATAACTCACCAACATTTTTGTTGACGTTTAAAGCATGTTTATTCTCAGGTGAATACTAAGAGCTTCCGCTGTTGCGTACTAAAATAAGGACAAGATTTGGAGTCCATGTTTGTATGATATTGTATAAAAACTGCATTCAAGAAACATTTGTCGATGTAATATATTTCTATTGTATTCTATTGTAAACCATTATGTAATGGTCGTGTGTAAACAGTATATTTTAGATAATCATTATTTGATAATCTACGTAATGTTTTTAAAACCTTTATTGATAAAATAAAGGTTATGGTTGTTTTAAAAATGAATGCAGTCTTTGAAAAACGTCTCATATAGAGGTCAAAACCTCGTGACGAAATCAATTAATTGGAACGTTTATAATCAATATGAACGGGACATTTCAGTTGGTATCCGAGCGTTAGTCTTAGAGAACCAGAAATTTGCATTAGTATGCCTTATCGAGTTTGTTAGGATACATTAGTGAGTCTGGACTTCGACCGTGTTTTCTTTAAAAACGATTGCTTAACACTTTTGTTGGAAACTATATATTATTAACATGTAAATATTATGTGATATATTAACCTCTTAATGTGTTTGATATTGTGTGATAGATGTCTACCACTAGTACAAATCCCATTGACTCACCTAATAATAACGAATAGTCGAATATATATTGGCATGATTCACAAGTTCCCAAGAACCGGAAGAAGAGGAAACGGAACCGGAAGAAGAGGAGCCGGAAGAAGAGGAACCAGAAGAAGAGGAACCGGAAGAAGAAGAGGTTCCTGAGGGGGGAATAGTAGGAACCACAGAAAACTGGTCAAATAAAAAAAAATCCTCAACCAATGGACCAAAGTTAATAATGGTCAATGGTGTTTCCGCTAAGGAAGCAAAATATTGGGAAAATTACTAATTTTCCGATGAATCGGATCCTGATGAGGATTCCGATGATGTTATAGAAATTACCCTGACCCAATTTAATGAGGCAAAAGAAAATAATAAGGGAAAAGACATCAAAATAGAGAAATCTGATTCCTACCCCGATGAACTTTATATGTACCGTCAACACCCGTATTTTCAATATCGTGACAATAACCCGGGAACCTCTAAACCACCAGGTTTTTCTAAACCAATGTGGAAAACGAAGACTCATATTAGAGGAACATCATATATCCCTAGAAGATTAGGAAAAAGAACCAAGTTCGAAGAAGAAGAAACCAGTGATTCAGATTAAAGGGGTGTGAGCATGTTGTGTAATAAATGTATTGTAGTGTGCTTGTACTTTTATGTTCTATGTAAAAATTGCTTGTATTGTTTGTTATTACGAATCTAATCCTTGTCTATTTTACAGTATAAAAACAAAATGGATGTTAAGGGTAGACAACCGAATATTTTAGAAGACCTACCAGAGGATATGATTGAGGAAATCTTGTCTAGAGTCGGTCAGAATTCATCAGCACATTTAGTTATGGCGAAATTAACTTGTCAAACATTTGAAAGACTTTCCAGAAATGCCTTAGTTTATAAAAGGCTTTCCTTTGATAGGTGGGGTATATCACATTGGGGAGACTATAAGTTACGCCGTGTTTTCTTTAAAGCGTTAAATGCGGGGAACCCAAATGCAATTTTACGCTACGGGTTAAGAACCTATTTTGACTCAACATATCCCAACATAGGATTTCGTGAATTAGAAAGAGCTTCTAACATGCAACATAAAGAAGCATGTTATGCTTACGGGTTAGTGATGTTCGCTTCTTACCAAAGTGAGAAAAAGAACATCGGATTGCAGCTTTTAAATAAAACTTTCCCACAAGTGATGGATTCAGTAGTTGGGGTGAGAAACAAGGTTTTAAATTATTACGGGGCTGTTGGACATTACGAAACCCTCGTCCTTTTGACGACATTACAACATGCTGCCTAGCAAATGGTCATAATGGTTATTTTCCACAAGACCAAGGATGGGAAGTCGTCTTAGTAGAACCAGAATGCATGACTTGTTTCTGGACTTATGAATTACGTGTCTTTATTTCCTTTGCTGAACAACTTGCATATTAACTAGATTTATCTTCAAAACTGTCATGTATCATAGTGTACTATATTTCATGTTATATGTAATATAGCGAAGTTGTAAGTTTGAAGAATATTTGTATGTGATATATTATTATAATCAGTTTTTCATATGGAATTGTAGTAGTTAAATTGTATATTAGCTACTAAGTATGAACTTAACGGGTAGGTAGTACCCGAATTTAAAATTATAAAACGCTAATATGAAGAAAAAGCTTTTATAAATGAGTTCATATTATGCTACGAGATACTATTGACTACTCTTAATATTCTGTATGATTAAATTGTTTCATTTTACTATTTTGAAGGAAATGGCACCGACTACTCGACACACCTTGAATATGAGCGAAGAAGAATTTCATGCCTTTCTTGCTTCAAACATAGCCGCAGTACAGGCCGCGCTACATACCAACAATAACTCTGAATCTAGCAATACAGCTAACGGTGCAAGAAATCGTGTAGGATGCTCCTACAAGGAATTCACTGCCTGCAAACCTTCAGAATTTGAAGGGACCGAAGGACCAATCGGATTGAAACGGTGGAGCAAAAAAGTTGAATCGGTGTTTGCCATAAGTAAGTGTGCTGAAGGAGACAAAGTGAAGTACGTTATGCATACCTTCACAGGTATTGCGTTAACATAGTGGAATACCTATCTAGAGCAAGTGGGACAAGATGCTGCTTACGCGCTACCGTGGTCAGCATTCAAGGACTTGATGAACGAGAAGTACCGTCCCAGAACCGAGGTCAATAAGCTCAAGTCAGAACTTAGAGGGTTACGAACACAGGGATTCGATATTACTTCGTACGAAAGATGATTCACAGAATTGTGCCTATTGTGTTCGAGAGCGTTCGAAGATGACGAAGAGAAGATCGACGTGTTTGTGAAAGGGTTACCGGAGAGAATCTAAGAAGATATAAGTTCACACGAGCCTGCCTCCATACAAAAGGCATGTAGAATAGCTCACAAACTAGTGAACCAGATTGAGGGAAGAATTAAAGAACAGGTGGCCGAAGAGGCCAACGTGAAGTTAGTCAAAAGAAAGTGGGAGGAAAACGGTGATAAGAGTCACCAAAACAACAACAACTATCCCAACAATCGCAACATCAATCGCAAGTACAACAAACGGCACAACAACAACAACAACAACTACAAGAATCATCCTAACAACAATAACAACCGTAATAACAACAACAATCAGAAGCAGCTATGCCAAAGGTGTGAAAAGTATCACTCGGGGTTCTACACCAAATTTTGCAACAAGTGTAAAAGAAATGGTCATAGCGCGGCGAAGTGTGAGGTCTACGGACCAGGGGTTAATAGAATGAAAGGAACAAATGGTGTCGGAATGAGTAATGGCGGAGCAAGTAGTGTCGGAGCAAGTTATGCCAATGTAGTTTGTTATAAATGTGGAAAACAGGGCCACATTATTAGAAATTTCCCGAACCAGGAGAACACGAATGGACAAGGCCGCGGAAGAGTTTTCAATATTAATGCGGGAGAGGCACAGGAAGACCCGGAGCTTATTACGGGTACGTTTCTTATTGACAATAAATCTTCTTACGTTTTATTTGATGCGGGTGCGGATAGAATCTATTTGAGTAGAGATTTTTGTGCTAAATTAAGTTGTCCATTGACGCCGTTGGATAGTAAATTTTTACTCGAATTAGCAAACGGTAAATTAATTTCAGCAGATTATATATGCAGGAATCGAGAAATTAAACTGGGTAGCGAAATATTTAAGATTGATTTGATACCAGTAGAGTTAGGGAGCTTTGATGTAATAGTTGTAGTGACCCGAACTTTTCCATGTTTATATATATTAATTGAGATTGATATTTACATGATTAAATGTTTCCAACATGTTAAGCAATCAAACTTGTTAAGACTTGATTAATTGAAATAGGTTTCATATAGACAATTGACCACCCAAGTTGACCGGTGATTCACGAACGTTAAAACTTGTAAAAACTATATGATGACATATATATGGTTATATATATAGTTAACATGATATTATGATATGTAAACATATCATTAAGTATATTAACAATGAACTACATATGTAAAAACAAGACTACTAACTTAATAATTTTGAAACGAGACATATATGTAACGATTATCGTTGTAACGACATTTAATGTATATATATCATATTAAGAGATATTCGTACATCATAATATCATGATAATATAATAATTTAAAATCTCTTTTGATATTATAAACATTGGGTTAACAACATTTAACAAGATCGTTAACCTAAAGGTTTCAAAACAACATTTACATGTAACGACTAACGATGACTTAACGACTCAGTTAAAATGTATATACATGTAGTGTTTTAATATGTATTCATACACTTTTGAAAGACTTCAAGACACTTATCAAAATACTTCTACTTAACAAAAATGCTTACAATTACATCCTCGTTCAGTTTCATCAACAATTCTACTCGTATGCACCCGTATTCGTACTCGTACAATACACAGCTTTTAGATGTATGTACTATTGGTATATACACTCCAATGATCAGCTCTTAGCAGCCCATGTGAGTCACCTAACACATGTGGGAACCATCATTTGGCAACTAGCATGAAATATCTCATAAAATTACAAAAATATGAGTAATCATTCATGACTTATTTACATGAAAACAAAATTACATATCCTTTATATCTAATCCATACACCAACGACCAAAAACACCTACAAACACTTTCATTCTTCAATTTTCTTCATCTAATTGATCTCTCTCAAGTTCTATCTTCAAGTTCTAAGTGTTCTTCATAAATTCCAAAAGTTCTAGTTTCATAAAATCAAGAATACTTTCAAGATTGCTAGCTCACTTCCAATCTTGTAAGGTGATCATCCAACCTCAAGAAATCTTTGTTTCTTACAGTAGGTTATCATTCTAATACAAGGTAATAATCGTATTCAAACTTTGGTTCAATTTCTATAACTATAACAATCTTATTTCAAGTGATGATCTTACTTGAACTTGTTTTCGTGTCATGATTTTGCTTCAAGAACTTTGAGCCATCCAAGGATCCATTGAAGCTAGATCCATTTTTCTCTTTTCCAGTAGGTTCATCCAAGGAACTTAAGATAGTAATGATGTTCATAACATCATTCGATTCATACATATAAAGCTATCTTATTCGAAGGTTTAAACTTGTAATCACTAGAACATAGTTTAGTTAATTCTAAACTTGTTCGCAAACAAAAGTTAATCCTTCTAACTTGACTTTTAAAATCAACTAAACACATATTCTATATCTATATGATATGCTAACTTAATGATTTAAAACCTGGAAACACGAAAAACACCGTAAAACCGGATTTACGCCGTCGTAGTAACACCGCGGGCTGTTTTGGGTTAGTTAATTAAAAACTATGATAAACTTTGATTTAAAAGTTGTTATTCTGAGAAAATGATTTTTATTATGAACATGAAACTATATCCAAAAATTATGGTTAAACTCAAAGTGGAAGTATGTTTTCTAAAATGGTCATCTAGACGTCGTTCTTTCGACTGAAATGACTACCTTTACAAAAACGACTTGTAACTTATTTTTCCGACTATAAACCTATACTTTTTCTTTTTAGATTCATAAAATAGAGTTCAATATGAAACCATAACAATTTGATTCACTCAAAACGGATTTAAAATGAAGAAGTTATGGGTAAAACAAGATTGGATAATTTTTCTCATTTTAGCTACGTGAAAATTGGTAACAAATCTATTCCAACCATAACTTAATCAACTTGTATTGTATATTATGTAATCTTGAGATACCATAGACACGTATACAATGTTTCGACCTATCATGTCGACACATCTATATATATTTCGGAACAACCATAGACACTCTATATGTGAATGTTGGAGTTAGCTATACAGGGTTGAGGTTGATTCCAAAATATATATAGTTTGAGTTGTGATCAATACTGAGATACGTATACACTGGGTCGTGGATTGATTCAAGATAATATTTATCGATTTATTTCTGTACATCTAACTGTGGACAACTAGTTGTAGGTTACTAACGAGGACAGCTGACTTAATAAACTTAAAACATCAAAATATATTAAAAGTGTTGTAAATATATTTTGAACATACTTTGATATATATGTATATATTGTTATAGGTTCGTGAATCAACCAGTGGCCAAGTCTTACTTCCTGACGAAGTAAAAATCTGTGAAAGTGAGTTATAGTCCCACTTTTAAAATCTAATATTTTTGGAATGAGAATACATGCTGGTTTTATAAATGATTTACAAAATAGACACAAGTACGTGAAACTACATTCTATGGTTGAATTATCAAAATCGAATATGCCCCTTTTTATTAAGTCTGGTAATCTAAGAATTAGGGAACAGACACCCTAATTGACGCGAATCCTAAAGATAGATCTATTGGGCCTGACAAACCCCATCCAAAGTACCGGATGCTTTAGTACTTCGAAATTTATATCATATCCGAAGGGTGTCCCGGAATGATGGGGATATTCTTAAATATGCATCTTGTTAATGTCAGTTACCAGGTGTTCACCATATGAATGATTTTTATCTCTATGTATGGGATGTGTATTGAAATATGAAATCTTGTGGTCTATTGTTACGATTTGATATATATAGGTTAAACCTATAACTCACCAACATTTTTGTTGACGTTTAAAGCATGTTTATTCTCAGGTGAATACTAAGAGCTTCCGCTGTCGCATACTTAAATAAGGACGAGATTTGGAGTCCATGCTTGTATGATATTGTGTAAAAACTGCATTCAAGAAACTTATTTTGTTGTAACATATTTGTATTGTAAACCATTATGTAATGGTCGTGTGTAAACAGGATATTTTAGATTATCATTATTTGATAATCTACGTAAAGCTTTTTAAACCTTTATTGATGGAATAAAGGTTATGGTTTGTTTTAAAATGAATGCAGTCTTTGAAAAACGTCTCATATAGAGGTCAAAACCTCGCAACGAAATCAATTAATATGGAACGTTTTTAATCAATAAGAACGGGACATTTCAGTTGGTATCCGAGCGTTGGTCTTAGAGAACCAGAAAATTTGCATTAGTGTGTCTTATCGAGTTTGTTAGGATGCATTAGTGATTCTGGACTTCGACCGTGTTTTCTTTAAAAATGATTGCTTAACATTTTTGTTGGAAACTATATATTTTTAACATATGAATATTATGTGATATATTAATCTCTTAACGTGTTTGACATTATGTGATAGATGTCTACCTCTAGAACAAGTCCCATTGACTCACCTAATAATAATGAAGAGTCAAATGTAAATTGGAATTATTCGTGGACTAATTCACAAGTTCCCAAAGAGGAACCGGAAGAAGAGTCGGAACCGGAAGAAGAATCAGAACCGGACGAAGAATCGGAACCGGAAGAAGAATCGGAACCGGTGGGGGAAATAATAAAACGGTTAAGTAAAAGAGAATCCTCAACCAACCGACCAAGGGTAATTATGGTCAATGGTGTTTCCGCCAAGGAAGCAAAATATTGGGAGGATTACCAATTCTCCGATGAATCGGATTCCGACGAGAATTCCAATGATGTTATAGAAATTACCCCAACTGAATTTAAAAAGGCAAAAGAAAATAATAAGGGAAAGGGCATAAAAATAGAGAAATCTAATTCCAACCCCGATGAACTTTATATGTATCGTCAACCCCCGAAGTTCTTAAGTTGTAACAATGACCCGGGAACCTCTAAACCACCAGGTTTTTCTAAACCAATGTGGACAACGACGGCTCGTATTAGGGGAACATCATATAACCCTAGAAACTTGGCAAAACGAACCAAAACCGAAGAAGAAGAAACGACCGAGTCGGAATAAGATAGTTGTATTCGTGTGGTGTAATATATGTAATATAGTGTTCTTATGCTTTATGATATATGTAAAAATTGCTTGTATTAATAAGTATTTTTTTATGAATCTAACTCTTGTCTATTTTACAGTTTAAAAACACAAAATGGATAGACAACCCAATATTTTAAGAGACCTACCCGGAGACATGATTGATGAAATCTTGTCTAGAGTCGGCCAGAATTCCTCGGCACAACTATTTAAGGCGAGATCAGTTTGTAAGACATTCGAAGAACGTTCCAAGAATGTCTTGGTTTATAAGAGACTTTCGTTTGAAAGATGGGGGATATCACATTGGGAAACCCATAAGTTACGATGTGTTTACTTTGACGCATATATTGCGGGGAACCCAAATGCTATTTTACGCAACGGGTTAAGAAATTATTTTGACTCAATATATCCGAATATTGGACTTTGTGATTTAGAAAAAGCGGCTAACATGCAACATAAAGAAGCATGTTATGCTTACGGATTAGTAATGTTCGCTTCTCACCAAAGTGAGAACAAGAACATCGGGCTACAACTATTAAACAAAACGTTTCCACAAGTGACGGAGTCGGTAATTGGGGTAAGAAATGAGGTTTTTAGATTATTACGGGACTGTTGGGCATTACGTAACCCTCGTCCCTTTGACGACGTTACAACACGCTGTCTTATCAATGGCCATAACGGTTATGTTGCACAAGACCAAGGATGGGAAGTAGTCCTAGTAAAACCAGAATGCATGACTTGTTTCTGGACGTATGAATTACGTGTCTTTATTGCCTTTGCTGAACGACTTGTGTACTAGCTAGAATTATCTTCACAACTATCTTGTATCAAAGTTATTGTGTGCTATATTTCATGCTTTATGTAAAATAAGCGGTATTGTAAGTTTGTAAAATATTGTATAAAAGTTTGAACGCGAAATATTATTATAATCAGTTTTTCATATAGAATTGTAGTAGTTGAATTGTATATTAGCTACTAAGTATGAACTTAACGGGTAGGTACTACCCGAATTTAAACTTATAAAACGCTAATATGAAGAAAAAGCTTTTATAAATGAGTTCATATTATGCTACGAAATACTATTAACTACTCTTAATATTCTGTATGATTAACTTGTTCCATTTGACTATTTTGAAGGAAATGGCACCGACTACTCGACACACCGTGAATATGAATGAAGAGGAATTCCGTACTTTTCTAGCTTCAAACATAGCCGCAGTACAGGCTGCGCTACATACCAACAATAACCTTGGATCTAGCAGTACAGGAAATCGTGTAGGATGCACCTACAAAGAATTCACTGCCTGCAAACCTTTGGAATTTGATGGAACCGAAGGACCGATCGGATTGAAACGGTGGACCGAGAAGGTTGAATCGGTGTTTGCCATAAGTAAGTGTACTGAAGAGGACAAAGTGAAGTACGCTACGCATACCTTCACAGGTTCTGCGTTAACATGGTGGAATACCTATCTAGAGCAGGTGGGACAAGACGATGCGTACGCACTACCGTGGTCAGCATTCAAGCACTTGATGAACGAGAAGTACCGTCCCAGAACCGAGGTCAATAAGCTCAAGACAGAACTTAGAGGGTTACGAACCCAAGGATTTGATATTACCACGTACGAAAGACGATTCACAGAATTGTGCCTATTGTGTCCGGGAGCATTCGAAGATGAGGAAGAGAAGATCGACGCGTTTGTGAAAGGATTACTGGAAAGAATCCAAGAAGATATAAGTTCACACGAGCCCGCCTCCATACAACAGGCATGTAGAATGGCTCACAAACTAGTGAACCAGATTGAAGAAAGAATTAAAGAACAGACTGCTGAAGAGGCCAATGTGAAGCAAGTCAAAAGAAAGTGGGAGGAAAACGGTGATAAGAATCACCAATACAACAACAACAGCAATTATAACAATAATCGCAACAACTATCCTAACAATCGCAACATCAATCGCAACTACAACAAACGGCCCAACAACAACAACAACAACAACAACAACAACAACAGCAACCACAACAATCATCTTAACAACAATAATAACCGCAACAACAACAACAATCAGAAGCCGCTATGCCAAAGGTGTGAAAAGTATCACTCGGGGTTCTGCACCAAATTTTGCAACAAGTGTAAAAGAAATGGTCATAGCGCGGTGAAGTGTGATGTCTACGGACCAGGGGTTAATAGAACGAAAGGAACAAATGGTGTCGGAACGAGTAATGGCGGAGCAAGTAGTGTCGGAGCAAGTTATGCCAATGTAGTTTGTTATAAATGTGGAAAACCGGGCCACATTATTAGAAATTGCCCGAACGAGGAGAACACGAATGGACAAGGCCGCGGAAGAGTTTTCAATATTAATGCGGCAGAGGCACAGGAAGACCCGGAGCTTGTTACGGGTACGTTTCTTATTGACAATAAATCTGCTTACGTTTTATTTGATTCGGGTGCGGATAGAAGCTATATGAGTAGAGATTTTTGTGCTAAATTAAGTTGTCCATTGACGCCTTTGGATAGTAAATTTTTACTCGAATTAGTAAATGGTAAATTAATTTCAGCAGATAATATATGTCGGAATCGAGAAATTAAACTGGTTAGCGAAACATTTAAGATTGATTTGATACCAGTAGAGTTAGGGAGTTTTGATGTGATAATCGGTATGGACTGGTTGAAAGAAGTGAAAGCAGAGATCGTTTGTTACAAAAATGCAATTCGCATTATACGAGAAAAAGGAAAACCCTTAATGGTGTACGGAGAAAAGGGCAACACGAAGCTACATCTTATTAGTAATTTGAAGGCACAAAAACTAATAAGAAAAGGTTGCTATGTTGTTCTAGCACACGTCGAAAAAGTACAAACTGAAGAAAAGAGCATCAATGATGTTCCCATTGCAAAAGAATTTCCCGATGTATTTCCGAAAGAATTACCGGGATTACCCCCACATCGATCCATTGAATTTCAAATAGATCTTGTACCAGGAGCTGCACCAATAGCTCGTGCTCCTTACAGACTCGCACCCAGCGAGATGAAAGAACTGCAAAGCCAATTACAAGAACTTTTAGAGCGTGGTTTCATTCGACCAAGCACATCACCGTGGGGAGCTCCTGTTTTGTTTGTCAAGAAGAAAGATGGTACATTCAGGTTGTGTATCGACTACCGAGAGTTGAACAAACTTACCATCAAGAACCGCTACCCACTACCGAGAAACGACGACTTATTTGATCAACTACAAGGCTCGTCTGTTTATTCAAAGATTGACTTACGTTCCGGGTATCATCAAATGCGGGTGAAAGAAGATGATATTCCAAAGACTGCTTTCAGAACACGTTACGGTCATTACGAGTTTATGGTCATGCCGTTTGGTTTAACTAATGCACCAGCTGTGTTCATGGACCTTATGAACCGAGTGTGTGGACCATACCTTGACAAGTTTGTCATTGTTTTCATTGATGACATACTTATTTACTCAAAGAATGACCAAGAACACGGTGAACATTTGAGAAAGGTGTTAGAAGTATTGAGGAAGGAAGAATTGTACGCTAAGTTTTCAAAGTGTGCATTTTGGTTGGAAGAAGTTCAATTCCTCGGTCACATAGTGAACAAAGAAGGTATTAAGGTGGATCCGGCAAAGATAGAAACTGTTGAAAAGTGGGAAACCCCGAAAACTCCAAAACACATACGCCAGTTTTTAGGACTAGCTGGTTACTACAGAAGGTTCATCCAAGACTTTTCCAGAATAGCAAAACCCTTGACCGCATTAACGCATAAAGGGAAGAAATTTGAATGGAATGATGAACAAGAGAAAGCGTTTCAGTTATTGAAGAAAAAGCTAACTACGGCACCTATATTGTCATTGCCTGAAGGGAATGATGATTTTGTGATTTATTGTGACGCATCAAAGCAAGGTCTCGGTTGTGTATTAATGCAACGAACGAAGGTGATTGCTTATGCGTCTAGACAATTGAAGATTCACGAACAAAATTATACGGCACATGATTTGGAATTAGGCGCGGTTGTTTTTGCATTAAAGACTTGGAGGCACTACTTATATGGGGTTAAAAGTATTATATATACCGACCACAAAAGTCTTCAACACATATTTAATCAGAAACAACTGAATATGAGGCAGCGTAGGTGGATTGAATTATTAAATGATTACGACTTTGAGATTCGTTACCACCCGGGGAAGGCAAATGTGGTAGCCGATGCCTTGAGCAGGAAGGACAGAGAACCCATTCGAGTAAAATCTATGAATATAATGATTCATAATAACCTTACTACTCAAATAAAGGAGGCGCAACAAGGAGTTTTAAAAGAGGGAAATTTAAAGGATGAAATACCCAAAGGATCGGAGAAGCATCTTAATATTCGGGAAGACGGAACCCGGTATAGGGCTGAAAGGATTTGGGTACCAAAATTTGGAGATATGAGAGAAATGGTACTTAGAGAAGCTCATAAAACCAGATACTCAATACATCCTGGAACGGGGAAGATGTACAAGGATCTCAAGAAACATTTTTGGTGGCCGGGTATGAAAGCCGATGTTGCTAAATACGTAGGAGAATGTTTGACGTGTTCTAAGGTCAAAGCTGAGCATCAGAAACCATCAGGTCTACTTCAACAACCCGAAATCCCGGAATGGAAATGGGAAAACATTACCATGGATTTCATCACTAAATTGCCAAGGACTGCAAGTGGTTTTGATACTATTTGGGTAATAGTTGATCGTCTCACCAAATCAGCACACTTCTTGCCAATAAGAGAAGATGACAAGATGGAGAAGTTAGCACGACTGTATTTGAAGGAAGTCATCTCCAGACATGGAATACCAATCTCTATTATCTCTGATAGGGATGGCAGATTTATTTCAAGATTCTGGCAGACATTACAGCAAGCATTAGGAACTCGTCTAGACATAAGTACTGCCTATCATCCACAAACTGATGGGCAGAGCGAAAGGACGATACAAACGCTTGAAGACATGCTACGAGCATGTGTTATTGATTTCGGAAATAGTTGGGATCGACATCTACCATTAGCAGAATTTTCCTACAACAACAGCTACCATTCAAGCATTGAGATGGCGCCGTTTGAAGCACTTTATGGTAGAAAGTGCAGGTCTCCGATTTGTTGGAGTGAAGTGGGGGATAGACAGATTACGTGTCCGGAGATTATACAAGAAACTACCGAGAAGATCATCCAAATTCAACAACGGTTGAAAACCGCCCAAAGTCGACAAAAGAGCTACGCTGATATTAAAAGAAAAGATATAGAATTTGAAATTAGAGAGATGGTCATGCTTAAAGTTGCACCTTGGAAAGGCGTTGTTCGATTTGGTAAACGAGGGAAATTAAATCCAAGGTATATTGGACCATTCAAAATTATTGATCGTGTCGGACCAGTAGCTTACCGACTTGAGTTACCTCAACAACTCGCGGCTGTACATAACACTTTCCACGTCTCGAATTTGAAGAAATGTTTTGCTAAAGAAGATCTCACTATTCTGTTAGATGAAATCCAAATCAACGAAAAACTTCAATTCATCGAAGAACCCGTCGAAATAATGGATCGTGAGGTTAAAAGACTTAAGCAAAACAAGATACCAATTGTTAAGGTTCGATGGAATGCTCGTAGAGGACCTGAGTTCACCTGGGAGCGTGAAGATCAGATGAAGAAGAAATACCCGCATCTATTTCCAGAAGATTCGTCAACACCTTCAACAGCTTAAAATTTCGGGACGAAATTTATTTAACGGGTAGGTACTGTAGTGACCCGAACTTTTCCATGTTTATATATATTAATTGAGATTGATATTTACATGATTAAATGTTTCCAACATGTTAAGCAATCAAACTTGTTAAGACTTGATTAATTGAAATAGGTTTCATATAGACAATTGACCACCCAAGTTGACCGGTGATTCACAAACGTTAAAACTTGTAAAAACTATATGATGACATATATATGGTTATATATATAGTTAACATGATATTATGATATGTAAACATATCATTAAGTATATTAACAATGAACTACATATGTAAAAACAAGACTACTAACTTAATGATTTTGAAACGAGACATATATGTAACGATTATCGTTGTAACGACATTTAATGTATATATATCATATTAAGAGATATTTGTACATCATAATATCATGATAATATAATAATTTAAAATCTCTTTTGATATTATAAACATTGGGTTAACAACATTTAACAAGATCGTTAACCTAAAGGTTTCAAAACAACATTTACATGTAACGACTAACGATGACTTAACGACTCAGTTAAAATGTATATACATGTAGTGTTTTAATATGTATTCATACACTTTTGAAAGACTTCAAGACACTTATCAAAATACTTCTACTTAACAAAAATGCTTACAATTACATCCTCGTTCAGTTTCATCAACAATTCTACTCGTATGCACCCGTATTCGTACTCGTACAATACACAGCTTTTAGATGTATGTACTATTGGTATATACACTCCAATGATCAGCTCTTAGCAGCCCATGTGAGTCACCTAACACATGTGGGAACCATCATTTGGCAACTAGCATGAAATATCTCATAAAATTACAAAAATATGAGTAATCATTCATGACTTATTTACATGAAAACAAAATTACATATCCTTTATATCAAATCCATACACCAACGACCAAAAACACCTACAAACACTTTCATTCTTCAATTTTCTTCATCTAATTGATCTCTCTCAAGTTCTATCTTCAAGTTCTAAGTGTTCTTCATAAATTCCAAAAGTTCTAGTTTCATAAAATCAAGAATACTTTCAAGATTGCTAGCTCACTTCCAATCTTGTAAGGTGATCATCCAACCTCAAGAAATCTTTGTTTCTTACAGTAGGTTATCATTCTAATACAAGGTAATAATCATATTCAAACTTTGGTACAATTTCTATAACTATAACAATCTTATTTCAAGTGATGATCTTACTTGAACTTGTTTTCGTGTCATGATTTTGCTTCAAGAACTTTGAGCCATCCAAGGATCCATTGAAGCTAGATCCATTTTTCTCTTTTCCAGTAGGTTCATCCAAGGAACTTAAGGTAGTAATGATGTTCATAACATCATTCGATTCATACATATAAAGCTATCTTATTCGAAGGTTTAAACTTGTAATCACTAGAACATAGTTTAGTTAATTCTAAACTTGTTCGCAAACAAAAGTTAATCCTTCTAACTTGACTTTTAAAATCAACTAAACACATGTTCTATATCTATATGATATGCTAACTTAATGATTTAAAACCTGGAAACACGAAAAACACCGTAAAACCGGATTTACGCCGTCGTAGTAACACCGCGGGCTGTTTTGGGTTAGTTAATTAAAAACTATGATAAACTTTGATTTAAAAGTTGTTATTTTGAGAAAATGATTTTTATTATGAACATGAAACTATATCCAAAAATTATGGTTAAACTCAAAGTGGAAGTATGTTTTCTAAAATGGTCATCTAGACGTCGTTCTTTCGACTGAAATGACTACCTTTACAAAAACGACTTGTAACTTATTTTTCCGACTATAAACCTATACTTTTTCTGTTTAGATTCATAAAATAGAGTTCAATATGAAACCATAGCAATTTGATTCACTCAAAACGGATTTAAAATGAAGAAGTTATGGGTAAAACAAGATTGGATAATTTTTCTCATTTTAGCTACGTGAAAATTGGTAACAAATCTATTCCAACCATAACTTAATCAACTTGTATTGTATATTATGTAATCTTGAGATACCATAGACACGTATACAATGTTTTGACCTATCATGTCGACACATCTATATATATTTCGGAACAACCATAGACACTCTATATGTGAATGTTGGAGTTAGCTATACAGGGTTGAGGTTGATTCCAAAATATATATAGTTTGAGTTGTGATCAATACTGAGATACGTATACACTGGGTCGTGGATTGATTCAAGATAATATTTATCGATTTATTTCTGTACATCTAACTGTGGACAACTAGTTGTAGGTTACTAACGAGGACAGCTGACTTAATAAACTTAAAACATCAAAATATATTAAAAGTGTTGTAAATATATTTTGAACATACTTTGATATATATGTATATATTGTTATAGGTTCGTGAATCAACCAGTGGCCAAGTCTTACTTCCTGACGAAGTAAAAATCTGTGAAAGTGAGTTATAGTCCCACTTTTAAAATCTAATATTTTTGGGATGAGAATACATGCAGGTTTTATAAATGATTTACAAAATAGACACAAGTACGTGAAACTACATTCTATGGTTGAATTATTGAAATCGAATATGCCCCTTTTTATTAAGTCTGGTAATCTAAGAATTAGGGGCATATTCGATTTCAATAATTCTACCATAGAATGTAGTTTCACGTACTTGTGTCTATTTTGTAAATCATTTATAAAACCTGCATGTATTCTCATCCCAAAAATATTAGATTTTAAAAGTGGGACTATAACTCACTTTCACAGATTTTTACTTCGTCGGGAAGTAAGACTTGGCCACTGGTTGATTCACGAACCTATAACAATATATACATATATATCAAAGTATGTTCAAAATATATTTACAACACTTTTAATATATTTTGATGTTTTAAGTTTATTAAGTCAGCTGTCCTCGTTAGTAACGTACAACTAGTTGTCCACAGTTAGATGTACAGAAATAAATCGATAAATATTATCTTGAATCAATCCACGACCCAGTGTATACGTATCTCAGTATTGATCACAACTCAAACTATATATATTTTGGAATCAGCCTCAACCCTGTATAGCTAACTCCAACATTCACATATAGAGTGTCTATGGTTGTTCCGAAATATATATATATGTGTCGACATGATAGGTCGAAACATTGTATACGTGTCTATGGTATCTCAAGATTACATATTGTACAATACAAGTTGATTAAGTTATGGTTGGAATAGATTTGTTACCAATTTTCACGTAGCTAAAATGAGAAAAATTATCCAATCTTGTTTTACCCATAACTTCTTCATTTTAAATCCGTTTTGAGTGAATCAAATTGCTATGTTTTCATATTGAACTCTATCTTATGAATCTAAACAGAAAAAGTATAGGTTTATAATCGGAAAAATAAGTTACAAGTCGTTTTTGTAAAGGTAGTCATTTCAGTCGAAAGAACGACGTCTAGATGACCATTTTAGAAAACATACTTCCACTTTGAGTTTAACCTTAATTTTTGGATATAGTTTCATGTTCATAATAAAAATCATTTTCCCAAAATAACAAATTTTAAATCAAAGTTTATCATAGTTTTTAATTAACTAACCCAAAACAGCCCGCGGTGTTGCTACGACGGCGTAAATCCAGTTTTACGGTGTTTTTTGTGTTTCCAGGTTTTAAATCATTAAGTTAGCATATCATATAGATATAGAACATGTGTTTAGTTGATTTTAAAATTCAAGTTAGAAGGATTAACTTTTATTTGCGAACAAGTTTAGAATTAACTAAACTATGTTCTAGTGATTACAAGTTTAAACTTTCGAATAAGATAGCTTTATATGTATGAATCGAATGATGTTATGAACATCATTACTACCTCAAGTTCCTTGGATAAACCTACTGGAAATGAGAAAAATAGATCTAGCTTCAAAGGATCCTTGGATAGCTTGAAAGTTCTTGAAGCAGAATCATAACACGAAAACAATTTCAAGTAAGATTTCCACTCGAAATAAGATTGTTATAGTTATAGAAATTGAATTAAAGTTTGAATATGATTATTACCTTGTATTAGAAAGATAACCTACTGTAAGTAACAAAGGTTTCTTGATCTTGGATGATTACTTGGAATGGATTTAGAAAACTTGGAAGTAAACTTGCAATCTTGGAAGTATTCTTGATTTTATGAAACTAGAACTTTTGGAATTTATGAAGAACACTTAGAACTTGAAGATAGAACTTGAGAGAGATCAATTAGATGAATAAAATGGAAGAATGAAAGTGTTTGTAGGTGTTTTTGGTCGTTGGTGTATGGATTAGATATAAAGGATATGTAATTTTGTTTTCATGTAAATAAGTCATGAATGATTACTCATATTTTTGTAATTTTATGAGATATTTCATGCTAGTTGCCAAATGATGGTTCCCACATGTGTTAGGTGACTCACATGGGCTGCTAAGAGCTGATCATTGGAGTGTATATACCAATAGTACATACATCTAAAAGCTGTGTATTGTACGAGTACGAATACGGGTGCATACGAGTAGAATTGTTGATGAAACTGAACGAGGATTTAATTGTAAGAATTTTTGTTAAGTAGAAGTATTTTGATAAGTGTCTTGAAGTCTTTCAAAAGTGTATGAATACATATTAAAATACTACATGTATATACATTTTAACTGAGTCGTTAAGTCATCGTTAGTCGTTACATGTAAATGTTGTTTTGAAACCTTTAGGTTAACGATCTTGTTGAATGTTGTTAATCCTTTATTTATTATAACAAATGAGATGTTAAATTGTTATATTATCATGATATTATGATATATAATATATCTTAGTATGATATATATACAGTTAAATATCATTACAACGATAATCGTTACATATATGTCTCGTTTCGAAATCATTAAGTTAGTAGTCTTATTTTTACATATGTATTTCATTGTTAATACACTTAATAATATATTTAATTATCATTTAACATAATTAACCAAGTGTATCAATATCTTAATATGATTCATATGTACCTAGTAAGACGTTGTTATAACGATAATCGTTATATATATCGTTTTCGAGTTTCTTAAATTAATAGTCTCATTTTTATGTATATAACTCATTATTAAAATACCTAATGAGATACATACTTATAATAAAATCATGTTAAATATATATATAACCATATATATGTCATCGTATAGTTTTTACAAGTTTTAACGTTCGTGAATCACCGGTCAACTTGGGTGGTCAATTGTCTATATGAAACCTATTTCAATTAATGTGATGACCCGGAAATTTCTGACCAAATTTAAACTTAATCTTTGTATGATTAACATTTCCGACACGATAAGCAAAGTCTGTAAAACTGAATCTCAAAATTTTTGAACTACTTTCATATATTCAAATACCTTTCGGTTATTCTTGACGATTCGCAAACAATTATATGTATATAGATACACACACACACACACACACATATATATATATATATATATATATATATATATATATATATATATATATATATATATATATATATATATATATATATATATATATATATATATACTATAACTTGAAAACGTAGCAATGTATTAATTGTTTGATAAAGTACATTAAACTTATTGGTTTAAATATTTATTTGAATATATATGATAAGTTGGAATATTAATTATATGAATAACTTGCGACGTATATTTAAAACGTGTTTATGAATGTTGAAAATATATATTAACTTGGTCATAAAATGATTTGTTATTATATATATATTAACAAATAGCAAGAAAATGATTTATAGAAGTAAATGACCAAAACACTCGAAAGTTTAAGATACACTTTGAATGATATAGTTTATTGATAATTTAAGACTATATTTTGACAAAGGTACGAGTCACAAAACGTAAATTGCGAGTTTTCTAAGCGTACAAAAATGCGTTCGAGAAACCGGAACTGGGACATAAGTTGAGTGACAACGTACGAGTCATCGGAACGAAAATTACAAGTCAACTATGCACATGAATTTAATATAATATATAATTAATTATTTAAATTAAATATATTATATTAAATTATGTCGACAAACAAAATTACAAAAAATATGTGAGCTGGATCTGACGGCCATGCGATCGCATGGCAAATAGGCATAAAACCCATGCGATCGCATGGGCATCAGATTCCAAAAAGTTGCCTATAAAATGCCAGTTTCTGCTCGAGTTATATTTACACCTATATTACTCCCTCTGTAATATTATTATTATTTATTATTTATATTAATATTATTAATATTATTATTATTATTATTATTATTAAGATTATTATTATTATTATTTATTTTATTATTATTAGTAGTATTATTATTATTACTAATTATATCACTTAAAATACTACGACGAGGTCATGAGCGTGTCACTTTCAAAATGGTTTTCAAGCGGGATAGAGCTAAGAAAATTATGGGTTATTGCCAAGGAGGTTATGGGTAATGTTCGGGGGTATATTTGTGAATCAAACCTAGTGTTTATGATCTCCGTTGCGTCTACGTACTTTCCTACAATATTGAATCTCAATATTGATACGTAAGCACTCATATTTAACTTTTATATATTAATTGTGTATCCATGTCTAGTGCTCGAGTATATATATTTATACATACTTGTATTCTAAATTTCGTCGTTAAACAGTTTATGATGAATCACCAATTAAATACATATGTTACTGATAAAAGGTATATGATATGCATGTTTTTGGAAAGCTGGCGAAAAATCAATAACTTTTCATTTAGAAATCGCGTAATTTCGGTGAACGAATTAAAAGATATGATCAACTGAATTATGATTGACATTGATTGAAATTGCTTTTGAAACTTATTTGTAAGAATGATAAATTGGATTTTTGAATATTACCAGGCAAGTAAATGAGTCCATATATAAGGCACGTCTCGTTTTGTTGAATTATTGTCAAAATTGACTTTTTGAAACGACTTTGGATAACTTTTGTATGTCGATCTCAAGCATTAGGATTGTTATACACTATGACCTGACCTAGCTTGATAGACATTTATTGACCAACATATGTTCTCTAGGTTGAGATGTACGGTTATTTGGTAATCCGAGTTTCGATCACATTTTGGTGAACGACTTTATATGCTGCTAAGGTGAGTTTCATATGATCCCTTTTACTCCCTACATTTTTGGGACTGAGAATACATGCAAATGCTTTATTAACTGTTTTACAATATTTATATGTGTGAGTTTCATTTGCTCCCTTTTACTCTTTACATTTTTGGGACTGAGAATACATGCAAATGCTTTATTAACTGTTTTACAATATTTATATGTGTGAGTTTCATTTGCTCCCTTTTACTCTTTACATTTTTGGGACTGAGAATACATGCAAATGCTTTATTAACTGTTTTATAATATTTATATGCGTGAGTTTCATTGCTCCCTTTTTAATTGCTTTTGCAATCTATATTTTTGGGCTGAGAATACATGCACTTTATTTTAAACGCAATGGATACAAGTACACACTAAATTCTACACTGAGTTTGAACCAAAAATCCCTTAGCGTTGGTAACTGTTAACTGCCAGTTATAAGAACTGGTGGGCGCGAGTAGTAGTATATGGATCCATAGGGCTTGATATCCCCGTCCGAGCTAGAGCACTAGCCTTTTAACGGACGTATGCTATTTGAGAAGCGTACATGCTGGTTTGCGTGTATTATTAAGATGATTATACAAAGGGTAAAAATTATATATACGTTAAGTTTAGTTACCAGGGTGCTCAATTTCGTAGAATATTTTGATAAACGTTTCTGGATGAAACAACTGAAATCTTGTTATCCACTTTTATATGCAGATTATGCGAAACACTAAAACTATGAACTCACCAACCTTTGTGTTGACACTTGTTAGCATGTTTATTCTCAGGTTCCCTAGAAGTCTTCCGCTGTTTGCTTATATGTTAGACAAGCTATGTGCATGGAGTCTTACATGGCATATTTATCAAGGAAACGTTGCATTCACCAAATCATCACCATGTATCTTATTTTGACTGCATTGTCAACGGAATTACTATTGTAAACTATTATTTACGGTGATTGTCTATATGTAGAAATTATCAGATGTCGAAAACCTTTGATTTAAATATTCATTTATGGTGTGCCTTTTCAAAAGAATGCAATGTTTACAAAACGTATCATATAGAGGTCAAATACCTCGCAATGAAATCGATGAATGACGTGTTTGTCCATATGGATTTGGAGCGATCGTCACAATTAATCAAGTCTTAACAAGTTTGATTGCTTAACATGTTGGAAACACTTAATCATGTAAATAACAATTTCATTTAATATATATATAAACATGGAAAAGTTCGGGTCACTACAGTACCTACCCGTTAAATAAATTTCGTCCCGAAATTTTAAGCTGTTGAAGGTGTTGACGAATCTTCTGGAAATAGATGCGGGTATTTATTCTTCATCTGATCTTCACGCTCCCATGTGAACTCGGGTCCTCTACGAGCATTCCATCGAACCTTAACAATCGGTATCTTGTGTTATTTAAGTCTCTTAACCTCACGATCCATTATTTCAACGGGTTCTTCAATGAATTGAAGTTTTTCATTGATTTGGATTTCGTCCAACGGAATAGTGAGATCTTCTTTAGCAAAACATTTTTTCAAATTCGAGACGTAGAAAGTGTTATGTACAGTCGCGAGTTGTTGAGGTAGCTCCAGTTGGTAAGCTACTGGTCCGACACGATCTATAATCTTGAATGGTCCAATGTACCTTGGATTTAGTTTCCCCCGTTTACCAAATCGAACAACGCCTTTCCAAGGTGAAACCTTAAGCATGACCATTTCTCCAATTTCAAACTCTATATCTTTTATTTTACTGTCCGCGTAGCGCTTTTGTCAACTCTGGGCGGTTTTCAATCTTTGTTGAATTTGGATGATTTTCTCGGTAGTTTCTTGTATTATCTCCGGACCCGTAATCTGTCTATCCCCCACTTCACTTCAACAAATCGGAGACCTGCACTTTCTACCATAAAGTGCTTCAAACGGCGCCATCTCAATGCTTGAATGGTAGCTGTTGTTGTAGGAAAATTCTGCTAACGGTAGATGTCGATCCCAACTGTTTCCGAAATCAATAACACAAGCTCGTAGCATGTCTTCAAGCGTTTGTATCGTTCTTTCGCTCTGCCCATCAATTTGTGGATGATAGGCAGTACTCATGTCTAGATGAGTTCCCAATGCTTGCTGTAATGTCTGCCAGAATCTTGAAATAAATCTGCCATCCCTATCAGAGATAATAGAGATTGGTATTCCATGTCTGGAGACGACTTCCTTCAAATACAATCGTGCTAACTTCTCCATCTTGTCATCTTCTCTTATTGGCAGGAAGTGTGCTGACTTGGTGAGACGATCAACTATTACCCAAATAGTATCAAAACCACTTGCAGTCCTTGGCAATTTAGTAATGAAATCCATGGTAATGTTTTCCCATTTCCATTCCAGGATTTCAGGTTGTTGTAGTAGACCTGATGGTTTCTGATGTTCAGATTTGACCTTAGAACACGTCAAACATTCTCCTACATATTTAGCAATATCGGCATTTATACCTGGCCACCAAAAATGTTTCTTAAGATCCTTGTACATCTTCTCCGTTCCAGGATGTATTGAGTATCTGGTTTTATAAGCTTCTCTAAGTACCATTTCTCTCATATCTCCAAATTTTGGTACCCAAATTCTTTCAGCCCTATACCGGGTTCCGTCTTCCCGAATATTAAGATGCTTCTCCGATCCTTTGGGTATTTCATCCTTTAAATTTCCCTCTTTTAAAACTCCTTGTTGCGCCTCCTTTATTTGAGTAGTAAGGTTAGTGTGAATCATTATATTCATAGATTTTACTCGAATGGGTTCTCTGTCCTTTCTGCTCAAGGCGTCGGCTACCACATTTGCCTTCCCCGGGTGGTAACGAATCTCAAAGTCGTAATCATTCAATAATTCAATCCACCTACGCTGCCTCATATTCAGTTGTTTCTGATTAAATATGTGTTGAAGACTTTTGTGGTCGGTATATATAATACTTTTGACCCCATATAAGTAGTGCCTCCAAGTCTTTAATGCAAAAACAACCGTGCCTAATTCCAAATCATGCGTCGTATAATTTTGCTCGTGAATCTTCAATTGTCTAGACGCATAAGCAATCACCTTCGTCCGTTGCATTAATACACAACCGAGACCTTGCTTTGATGCGTCACAATAAATCACAAAATCATCATTCCCTTCAGGCAATGACAATATAGGTGCCGTAGTTAGCTTTTTCTTCAATAATTGAAACACCTTCTCTTGTTCATCCTTCCATTCAAATTTCTTCCATTTATGCTTTAATGCAGTCAAGGGTTTTGCTATTTTGGAGAAATCTTGGATGAATCTTCTGTAGTAACCAGCCAATCCTAAAAATTGACGTATATGCTTCGGAGTTTTTGGGGTTTCCCACTTTTCAACGGTTTCGATCTTTGCCAGGTCCACCTGGATACCTTCTTTGTTCACTATGTGACCGAGGAATTGAACTTCTTCCAACCAAAATGCACACTTTGAAAACTTAGCGTACAGTTTTTCTTTCCTCAATACTTCTAGCACTTTTCTCAAATGTTCTTCATGCTCTTGATCATTCTTTGAGTAAATAAGTATGTCATCGATGAAAACAATGACAAACTTGTCAAGATATGGCCCACACACTCGGTTCATAAGGTCCATGAACACAGCTGGTGCGTTAGTCAATCCAAACGGCATAACCATAAACTCGTAATGACCATAACGTGTCCTAAAAGAAGTTTTTGGAATATCATCCTCCTTTACTCGCATTTGATGATATCCAGAACGTAAATCAATCTTCAAATAAACCGACGAGCCTTGTAGTTGATCAAATAAGTCGTCAATTCTCGGCAGTGGATAACGGTTTTTGATGGTAAGTTTGTTCAACTCTCTGTAGTCAATACACAACCTAAATGTACCATCCTTCTTCTTGACAAACAAAACAGGAGCTCCCCATGGTGATGTGCTTGGTCGAATGAAACTACGTTCTAATAGTTCTTGCAGTTGGCTTTGCAGTTCTTTCATCTCGCTGGGTGCGAGTCTATAAGGAGCACGAGCTATTGGTGCAGCTCCTGGTACAAGATCTATTTGAAATTCAACAGATTGATGTGGAGGTAGTCCCGGTAATTCTTTCGGAAATACATCGGGAAATTCTTTTGTGACGGGAACATCATTGATGCTCTTTTCTTCAGTTTGTACTTTCTCGACGTGTGCTAGAATAGCATAGCAACCTTTTCTTATTAGTTTTTGTGCCTTCAAATTACTAATAAGATGTAGCTTCATGTTGCCCTTTTCTCCGTACACCATTAAGGGTTCTCCTTCTTCTCGTACAATGCGAATTGCATTTTTATAACATACGATCTCTGCTTTCACCTTCTTCAGCCAGTCCATGCCAACTATTACATCAAAACTCCCTAACTCTACTGGTATCAAATCAATCTTAAATATTTCGCTACCCAGTTTAATTTCTCAATTCCGGCATATATTATCTGCTGAAATTAATTTACCGTTTGCTAATTCGAGTAAAAATTTACTATCCAAAGGCGTCAGTGGACAACTTAATTTAGCACAAAAATCTCTACTCATATAGCTTCTATCCTCACCCGAATCAAATAAAACGTCAGCAGATTTATTGTCAATAAGAAACGTACCCGTAACAAGCTCCAGGTCTTCCTGTGCCTCTGCCGCATTAATATTGAAAACTCTTCCACGGCCTTGTCCATTCGTGTTCTCCTGGTTCGGGCAATTTCTAATAATGTGGCCCGATTTTCCACATTTATAACAAACTACATTGGCATAACTTGCTTCGACACTACTTGCTCCGCCATTACTCGTTCTGACACCATTTGTTCCTTTCATTCTGTTAACCCCTGGTCCGTAGACCTCACACTTCGCCGCGCTATGACCATTTCTTTTACACTTATTGCAAAATTTGGTGCAGAACCCCGAGTGATACTTTTCACACCTTTGGCATAGCTGCTTCTGATTGTTGTTGTTGTTGCGGTTATTATTGTTGTTGGGATGATTGTTGTAGTTGCTGTTGTTGTTGTTGTTGTTGTTGTTGTTGTTATTGTTGTTGGGCCGTTTGTTGTAGTTGCGATTGATGTTGCGATTGTTGGGAAAGTTGTTGCGATTATTGTTGTAATTGCTGTTGTTGTTGTATTGGTGATTCTTATCACCGTTTTCCTCCCACTTTCTTTTGACTTGCTTCACATTGGCCTCTTCAGCCGACTGTTCTTTAATTCTTTCTTCAATCTGGTTCACTAGTTTGTGAGCCATTCTACATGCCTGTTGTATGGAGGCGGGCTCGTGTGAAATTATATCTTCTTGGATTCTTTCCGGTAATCCTTTCACAAACGCGTCAATCTTCTCTTCCTCATCTTCGAATGCTCCCGGACACAATAGGTACAATTATGTGAATCGTCTTTCGTACGTGGTAATATCAAATCCTTGGGTTCGTAACCCTCTAAATTCTGTCTTGAGCTTATTGACCTCGGTTCTGGGATGGTACTTCTCGTTCATCAAGTGCTTGAATGCTGACCACGGTAGTGCGTAAGCATCATCTTGTCCCACTTGTTCTAGATAGGTATTCCACCATGTTAATGCAGTACCTGTGAAGGTATGCATAGCGTACTTCACTTTGTCCTCTTCAGTACACTTACTTATGGCAAACACAGATTCGACCTTCTCGGTCCACCGTTTCAATCCGATCGGTCCTTCGGTTCCATCAAATTTCAAAGGTTTGCAGGCAGTAAATTCTTTGTAGGTGCATCCTACACGATTTCCTGTACTGCTAGATCCAAGGTTATTGTTGGTATGTAGCGCAGCCTGTACTGCGGCTATGTTTGCAGCATGAAAGGTACGAAATTCCTCTTCGCTCATATTCATGGTTTGTCGAGTAGTCGGTGCCATTTCCTTCAAATAGTCAAATGAAATAAGTTAATCATACAGAATATTAAGAGTAGTCAATAGTATCTCGTAGCATAATATGAACTCATTTATAAAAGTTTTTTCTTCATATTAGCATTTTATAAGTTTAAATTCGGGTAGTACCTACCCGTTAAGTTCATACTTAGTAGCTAATATACAATTCAATACTACAATTCTATATGAAAAACTGATTATAATAATATTTCGAGTTCAAACTTTTTCACAATATTTTACAAATTTACAATACCGCTTATTTTACATAAAGCATGAAATATAGCACACAATAACTTTGATACAAAATAGTTGTGAAGATAATTCTAGTTAGTACACAAGTCGTTCAGCAAAGGCAATAAAGATACGTAATTCATATGTCCAGAAACAAGTCATGCATTCTGGTTTTACTAGGACTACTTCCCATCCTTGGTCTTGTGGAACATAACCGTTATGGCCGTTGATAAGACAGCGTGTTGTAATGTCGTCAAAGGGACCAGGGTTACGTAATGACCAACAGTCTCGTAATAACCTAAAAACCTCATTTCTTACCCCAATTACCGACTCCGTCACTTGTGGGAACGTTTTGTTTAATAGTTGTAGCCCGATGTTCTTTTTCTCACTTTGGTGAGAAGCGAACATTACTAACCCGTAAGCATAGCATGCTTCTTTATGTTGCATGTTAGCCGCTTTTTATAAATCATGAAGTCCTATATTCGGATACATTGAGTCAAAATAATTTCTTAACCCGTTGCGTAAAATAGCATTTGGGTTCCCCGCAATATATGCGTCAAAGTAAACACATCGTAACTTATGGGTTTTCCAATGTGATATCCCCCATCTTTCAAACGAAAGTCTCTTATAAACCAAGACATTCTTGGAACGTTCTTCGAATGTCTTACAAACTGATTTCGCCGTAAATAGTTGTGCCGAAGAATTCTGACCGACTCTAGACAAGATTTCATCAATCATGTCTCCAGGTAGGTCTCTTAAAATATTGGGTTGTCTATCCATTTTGTGTTTTTATACTGTAAAATAGACAAGAGTTAGATTCATAAAAAAAATACTTATTAATACAAGCAATTTTTACATATATCATAAAGCATAAGCACACTATATTACATATATTACACCACACGAATACAACTATCTTATTCCGACTCGCTCATTTCTTCTTCTTCGGTTTTGGTTCGTTTTGCCAAGTTTCTAGGGATATATGATGTTCCCCTAATACGAGCTGTCATTTTCCACAACGGTTTAGAACAACCTGGTGGTTTAGAGGTTCCCGGGTCATTGTTACAACTTAAGGGCTTCGGGGGTTGATGATACATATAAAGTTCATCGGGGTTGGAATTAGATTTCTCTATTTCTATGCCCTTTCCCTTATTATTTTCTTTTGCCTTTTTAAATTCAGTTGGGGTAATTTCTATAACATCATCGGAATTCTCGTCGGAATCCGATTCATCGGAGAATTGGTAATCCTCCCAATATTTTGCTTCCTTGGTGGAAACACCATTGACCATAATTAACCTTGGTCGGTTGGTTAAGGATTTTCTTTTACTTAACCGTTTTATTATTTCCTCCACCGGTTCTATTTCCTCCTCCGGTTCCTCCTCTTCCGGTTCTGATTCTTCTTCCGGTTCTGATTCTTCTTTCGGTTCTTCTTCGGGAACTTGTGAATCAGTCCAATATATATTCGACTCTTCGTTATTATTAGGTGAGTCAATGGGATTTGTGCTAGAGGTAGACATCTATCACACAATATCAAACATGTTAAGAGATTAATATATCACATAATATATACATGTTAATAATATATAGTTTCCAATAAAAATGTTAAGCAATCATTTTTAAAGAAAACACGGTCAAAGTCCAAACTCACTAATGCATCCTAACAAACTCGATAAGACACACTAATGTAAATTTCTGGTTCTCTAAGACCAACGCTTGGATACCAACTGAAATGTCCCGTTCTTATTGATTAAAAACGTTCCATAATAATTGATTTCGTTGCGAGGTTTTGACCTCTATATGAGACGTTTTTCAAAGACTGCATTCATTTTTAAAACAAACCATAACCTTTATTTCATAAATAAAGGTTTAAAAAGCTTTACGTAGATTATCAAATAATGATAATCTAAAATATCCTGTTTACACACGACCATTACATAATGGTTTACAATACAAATATGTTACATCGAAATCAGTTTCTTGAATGCAGTTTTTACACAATATCATACAAACTTGGACTCCAAATCTTGTCCTTATTTTAGTATGCAACAGCGGAAGCTCTTAGTATTCACCTGAGAATAAACATGCTTTAAACGTCAACAAAAATGTTGGTGAGTTATAGGTTTAACCTATATATATCAAATCGTAACAATAGACCACAAGATTTCATATTTCAATACACATCCCATACATAGAGATAAAAATCATTCATATGGTGAACACCTGGTAACCGACATTAACAAGATGCATATATAAGAATATCCCCATCATTCCGGGACACCCTTCGGATATGATATAAATTTCGAAGTACTAAAGCAACCAGTACTTTGGATGGGGTTTGTTAGGCCCAATAGATCTATCTTTAGGATTCGCGTCAATTTGGGTGTCTGTTCCCTAATTCTTAGATTACCAGACTTAATAAAAAGGGGCATATTCGATTTCGATAATTCTACCATAGAATGTAGTTTCACGTACTTGTGTCTATTTTGTAAATCATTTATAAAACCTGCATGTATTCTCATCCCAAAAATATTAGATTTTAAAAGTGGGACTATAACTCACTTTCACAGATTTTTACTTCGTCGGGAAGTAAGACTTGGCCACTGGTTGATTCACGAACCTATAACAATATATACATATATATCAAAGTATGTTCAAAATATATTTACAACACTTTTAATATATTTTGATGTTTTAAGTTTATTAAGTCAGCTGTCCTCGTTAGTAACGTAGAACTAGTTGTCCACAGTTAGATGTACAGAAATAAATCGATAAATATTATCTTGAATCAATCCATGACCCAGTGTATACGTATCTCAGTATTGATCACAACTCAAACTATATATATATATTGAAATCAGCCTCAACCCTGTATAGCTAACTCCAACATTCACATATAGAGTGTCTATGGTTGTTCCGAAATATATATAGATGTGTCGACATGATAGGTCGAAACATTGTATACGTGTCTATGGTATCTCAGGATTACATAATATACAATACAAGTTGATTAAGTTATGGTTGGAATAGATTTGTTACCAATTTTCACGTAGCTAAAATGAGAAAAATTATCCAATCTTGTTTTACCCATAACTTCTTCATTTTAAATCCGTTTTGAGTGAATCAAATTGCTATGGTTTCATATTGAACTCTATTTTATGAATCTAAACAGAAAAAGTATAGGTTTATAGTCGGAAAATAAGTTACAAGTCATTTTTGTAAAGGTAGTCATTTCAGTCGAAAGAACGACGTCTAGATGACCATTTTTAGAAAACATACTTCCACTTTGAGTTTAACCATAATTTTTGGATATAGTTTCATGTTCATAATAAAAATCATTTTCCCAGAATAACAACTTTTAAATCAAAGTTTATTATAGTTTTTAATTAACTAACCCAAAACAGCCCGCGGTATTGCTACGACGACGTAAATCCGGTTTTACGGTATTTTTCGTGTTTCCAGGTTTTAAATCATTAAGTTAGCATATCATATAGATATAAAACATGTGTTTAGTTGATTTTAAAAGTCAAGTTAGAAGGATTAACTTTTATTTGCGAACAAGTTTAGAATTAACTAAACTATGTTCTAGTGATTACAAGTTTAAACCTTCGAATAAGATAGCTTTATATGTATGAATCGAATGATGTTATGAACATCATTACTACCTCAAGTTCCTTGGATAAACCTACTGGAAATGAGAAAAATAGATCTAGCTTCAAAGGATCCTTGGATGGCTTGAAAGGTCTTGAAGCAGAATCATGACACGAAAACAATTTCAAGTAAGATTTCCACTCGAAATAAGATTGTTATAGTTATAGAAATTGAATTAAAGTTTGAGTATGATTATTACCTTGTATTAGAAAGATAACCTACTGTAAGTAACAAAGGTTTCTTGATCTTGGATGATTACTTGGAATGGATTTAGAAAACTTGGAAGTAAACTTGCAATCTTGGAAGTATTCTTGATTTTATGAAACTAGAACTTTTGGAATTTATGAAGAACACTTAGAACTTGAAGATAGAACTTGAGAGAGATCAATTAGATGAAGAAAATTGAAGAATGAAAGTGTTTGTAGGTGTTTTTGTTCGTTGGTGTATGGATTAGATATAAAGGATATGTAATTTTGTTTTCATGTAAATAAGTCATGAATGATTACTCATATTTTTGTAATTTTATGAGATATTTCATGCTAGTTGCCAAATGATGGTTCCCACATGTGTTAGGTGACTCACATGGGCTGCTAAGAGCTGATCATTGGAGTGTATATACCAATAGTACATACATCTAAAAGCTGTGTATTGTACGAGTACGAATACGGATGCATACGAGTAGAATTGTTGATGAAACTGAACGAGGATGTAATTGTAAATATTTTTGTTAAGTAGAAGTATTTTGATAAGTGTCTTGAAGTCTTTCAAAAGTGTATGAATACATATTAAAACACTACATGCATATACATTTTAACTGAGTCGTTAAGTCATCGTTAGTCGTTACATGTAAATGTTGTTTTGAAACCTTTAGGTTAACGATCTTGTTAAATGTTGTTAACCCATTATTTATTATAACAAATGAGATGTTAAATTTTTATATTATCATGATATTATGATATATAATATATCTTAGTATGATATATATACAGTTAAATGTCCTTACAACGATAATCGTTACATATATGTCTCGTTTCGAAATCATTAAGTTAGTAGTCTTATTTTTACATATGTATTTCATTGTTAATACACTTAATAATATATTTACTTATCATTTAACATAATTAACCAAGTGTATCAATATCTTAATATGATTCATATGTACCTAGTAAGACGTTGTTATAACGATAATCGTTATATATATATCGTTTTCGAGTTTCTTAAATTAATAGTCTCATTTTTATGTATATAACTCATTGTTAAAATACCTAATGAGATACATACTTATAATAAAATCATGTTAACTATATATATAACCATATATATGTCATCGTATAGTTTTTACAAGTTTTAACGTTCGTGAATCACCGGTCAACTTGGGTGGTCAATTGTCTATATGAAACCTATTTCAATTAATCAAGTCTTAACAAGTTTGGTTGCTTAACAAGTTGGAAACACTTAATCATGTAAATAACAATTTCATTTAATATATATATATATATATATATATATATATATATATATATATATATATATATATATATATATATATATATATATAAACATGGAAAAGTTCGGGTCACTACAGTATATACACTCCAATGATCAGCTCTTAGCAGCCCATGTGAGTCACCTAACACATGTGGGAACCATCATTTGGAAACTAGCATGAAATATCTCATAAAATTACAAAAATATTAGTAATCATTCATGACTTATTTACATGAAAACAAAATTACATATCCTTTATATCTAATCCATATACCAACGACCAAAAACACCTACAAACACTTTCATTCTTCAATTTTCTTCATCTAATTGATCTCTCTCAAGTTTCATCTTCAAGTTCTAAGTGTTCTTCATAAATTCCATAAGTATAGTTTCGTAAAAATCAAGAATACTTCCAAGTTTGCAAATCTACTTCCAAGCTTTCTAATCCATTCCAAGTAATCATCTAAGATCAAGGAACCTTTGTTATTTATAGTAGGTTATCTTTCTAATTCAAGGTAATATTCATATTCAAACTTTGATTCAATTTCTACAACTATAACAATCTTATTTCAAGTGAAAATCTTACTTGAACTGTTTTCGTGTCATGATTCAGTTTCAAGAACTTTCAAGACATCCAAGGATCCTTTGAAGCTAGATCCATTTTTTTCATTTCCAGTAGTTTTATCCAGAAAACTTGAGGTAGTAATGATGTTCATAACATCATTCGATTCATACATATAAAGCTATCTTATTCGAAGGTTTAAACTTGTAATCACTAGAACATAGTTTAGTTAATTCTAAACTTGTTCGCAAACAAAAGTTAATCCTTCTAACTTGACTTTTAAAATCAACTAAACACATGTTCTATATCTGTATGATATGCTAACTTAATGATTTAAAACCTGAAAACACGATGAACACCATAAAATCGGATATACGCCGTCGTAGTGAAACCGGGGGCTGTTTTGGTTTGGATAATTAAAAACTATGATAAACTTTGATTTAAAAGTTGTTCTTCTAGAAAAATGATTTTTCATATGAACATGAAACTATATCCAAAAATCTTGGTTAAACTCAAAGTGAAAGTATGTTTTTCAAAATGGTCATCAAGATGTCGTTCTTTCGACGGAAATGACTACCTCTTTAGTAATTGACATGTAACTTAAATTTCCGACTATTTCTGTTTGGATTCTTAAATTAGAGTTCAATATGAAACCATAGCAATTTGATTCACTCAAAACGGATTTAAAATGAAGAAGTTATGGGTAAAACAAGATTGGATATTTTTGATCTTTTTAGCTACGGGAAATGTTTAACAAATCTATACAAATCATATCCTAGCTAAATTATATTGTATTATACATGTATTCTAATATATTAGGTAATCTTTTGATACCATATACACGTATGCACATGTTTTGACATATCATATCGACCCATGTATATATATTATTTGGAACAACCATAGACACTCTATATGCAGTAATGTTGGAGTTAGCTATACAGGGTTGAGGTTGATTCCAAAAATATATATACTTTAAGTTGTGATCTAGCCTGAGACGTGTATACACTGGGTCGTGGATTGATTCAAGATAATATATATCGATTTATTCCTGTACATCTAACTGTGGACAACTAGTTGTAGGTTACTAACTAGGACAGCTGACTTAATACACTCAAATCTTTAAAACATAATAAAAATGGTTGTAATTATATTTTGATCATACTTTGATATATATGTACATATTTGTATAGTGTCGTGAATCGATCCGTGGCCAAGTCTTATTTCCGAGGAAGGAAATATCTGTGAAAGTGAGTTATAGTCCCACTTTTAAAATCTAATATTTTTGGGATGAGAATACATGCAGGTTTTATAAATGATTTACAAAATAGACATAAGTACGTGAAACTACATTCTATGGTTGAATTATCGAAATCGAATATGCCCCTTTTTTTATTAAGTCTGGTAATCTAAGAATTTGGGAACAGACACCCTAATTGACGTGAATCCTAAAGATAGATCTATTGGGCCTAACAAACCCCATCCAAAGTACCGGATACGTTAGTACTTCGAAATTTATATCATATCCGAAGGGTGTCCCGGAATGATGGGGATATTCTTATATATGCATCTTGTTAATGTCGGTTACCAGGTGTTCACCATATGAATGATTTTTATCTCTATGTATGGGATGTGTATTGAAATATAGAATCTTGTGGTCTATTGTTACGATTTGATATATATAGGTTAAACCTATAACTCACCAACATTTTTGTTGACGTTTAAAGCATGTTTATTCTCAGGTGAATACTAAGAGCTTCCGCTGTTGCATACTAAAATAAGGACAAGATTTGGAGTCCATGTTTGTATGATATTGTGTAAAAACTGCATTCAAGAAACATATGTCGATGTAATATATTTCTATTGTAAACCATTATGTAATGGTCGTGTGTAAACAGTATATTTTAGATTATCATTATTTGATAATCTACGTAATGTTTTTAAAACCTTTATTGATAAAATAAAGGTTATGGTTGTTTTAAAAATGAATGCAGTCTTTGAAAAACGTCTCATATAGAGGTCAAAATCTCGCAACGAAATCAATTAATATGTAACGTTTATAATCAATATGAACGGGACATTTCATATGTTGCATGAGATCCCAACAATAAGCACCACCTTTAGACCACCACCATGCAAAAAGCAAAAAGTTATCCCCCTTGTCCCCCATGATGCCCATGGTTTTGGAGACACCCACCACCACTATAAATACAAGCCTTATTCTTTTATTTCATACTTGATCTCATTCTCATTTTACACACACTTGCTCTCTAATTTTCTCTTTAGTCTTTCTCACACTAAAATTGTAAGTTTTTGAATTTTCTTCTTCTTCTTTTTCTTCTTGATCATAACATCATCATCATCATCAAAGGATCAAGCTTTTTAGCTTTTTGATCTTGTTATATCTTGAAGATTCAAACTTTGATTTGAATCCTTCAAGAACATGAAAGATTCAAGCTTTTTAGCTTTGAATCTTCATAACTTTGTTGGATCTAAGTTTTATAACTTAAGATCACTTTATTTTGTTAAAAAGATCTAAACTTGTGTTTATGATCTTCATGAAACTTGAAGATCTAGCTTTTTTGCTTTAAGGATCTTCAAGAACATTAAAGATCCAATCTTTCTAGCTTAGGGTTTTATTATTTTGTTTAATATCTTATCTTTTTAGCATATGGTCTCATTACTTTTACTGTATCTTAGCTTTCTAGCTTATGGTCTCATTAATCTTGTAAAAATCCAAGCTTTCTAGCTTAGGGTTTCTTAATACTTGAGATCTAAGTTATTATTGTAGATCTCACTTGCTTGAAACCTTTTTATGATTATTATGGTGATAAAAATCAAGTCTTCATCATCTCATATGATGAAGATGCATAAACTTGTGTCAATAGGACAAAGGTTGAAGCTTTATAGTGTTTATGCAATAAAGAGACAACCTTGATGTTCAAAACTTGTAGAATGTTAGATTTTACTTTTAGTTGTGTGTTGATGGTTGAAACTTGGTCAAAGTGATGCTAAAACATCAAAGAGTTGTACACTTGAGGCTTATACGCATCAAGGATGAGAACCGTGATAAGCATCAAGCACCAAGGAACCCACCGGAGCACTTGTTTACTGTTTTTCGGGGTCTGATCAGACTCCTGGACTTCTGGAAAGTTGATTTCCAGATAGTTCGGTTCGAGTAGATGACTTATAGTTTAAGACTCACCTAAATCCGATATACGGTTTAGGATTTATAGCCTTCCGAAAATCACTACGCCTTTGTAAAGACTTGCTGAAAAATTCTGACCTACTCACGCTTGAACCGTCGCCACGGTCAAAAAACATCGAGTTAGGATCTGAAAATTGGATAGCGGTACGAGGACTCACATACGGAGCCTTGGCCACTGACCACGCATCTTTTCAGTTTGTATAGAGGTCGTAGCAGCTGTCCGAAGACAGCCCTTTGTTTCGATCTCTATTCTTGTTGAAAACTTACTTTACCTTTTACGTAAGATGATGATGATGATGATACTTAAGACTTAACTTATTTACTTTTAAACCTTTTGGGACAATTTACTGACTTAGTAACCTTTGGCTTAGGTTGAGGACCTTTCGGACCGACTTACTACTTGCATACTTTTCATATCGACTTTCACCGCACATTCACTGTGAGTTATAGCTCCCTTTTTTACTTTAACTATTTTTGAGACTGAGAATACACGTGCTTTTTATGTTTTACATACTAGACACGAGTACTTAAACTTTATATATGTGTGGGTGATATAACGGCACAAAGATTCCCCTTAGCTCAGTAACGTTTAACTATTGGTTTATGAACCGGTAGACGCGAATATTAGATATGGATCCATAGGGTTTGACATCCCCACTCGGGCTAGTCGCGCTAGCATTTAACGGGTGTTTAATACTTCGTAAACTTACACACTCGCCAAGTGTACTTTTAGGGGGTGATATTTATATTACTTTGTTAAGTTAGTTATCGGGTGCCCACGGATAAGCATATACTTTATCATACGGATTTGAGATACTGTTTTGAATACGAAATCTCGTGGTCTACATTACATTGCTGATTATAAACAAACTATAGCTCACCAACATTCGTGTTGACTTTTTAAGCATGCATTTCTTAGGTGCCTAGACGTTGTTGCTTCCGCTGTTAGACTTGCTGTTATAGTCTTGGTGTTATAGACTTGCTGTTACAAACTCGTTGTATTAGACTTCCGCTGCATTACTTAGAGATGTCTCAAGCATGGAACTTTTACTTTGCATTCACAACTTATGATATTTACGAGCTATGGTTTTGTAAAGACCTTTGTGTCACGTTCTTATGTTAATGCTTTCTATTCGTAGAAGCACGTTATCTTTTATAAAACATTTGACGTTGGTAAAGACGTTATCTTTTCATGAATGCAAAATTTGTTTTTAAACAGCATATAGAGTTATAACCGTGTAATGATCTTGTTGTTGATGATTCGTACATGTTGATTTTGTACGGGGCGTCACATTTGGTATCAGAGCATTGGTTGTAGGGAATTAGGTTGCATTAGTGAGTCTAGACCAGGCCGAGTAGGATTCACTAATAGGACTAATCTACAACTTGCTTGTTTACTTGTTTCTTCGAAACTACTGCATGCTACTGTTATATATTACTGCATGTTACTACTGCATGCTACTAGTTACCTGATACTACTGCATGACACTACTATCTACTACAGTTTTGTGTACTGCAATAGACTACCTAGGTTATTGATGATGCTGTTTCTTACTACTGCATGCTACTGGTTACCTGTTACTACCGTTCCACCTTTCCAGAGATCGAAACATTACTTCACGCAATCTAGGAAGAGTACCCCTCGGATTACACGCCCACTAAAGTTGATCCTCGGAGGAGGAGATATGTGAGGACTTGTCAGAGTAACCGCATCTCTCCCCACCCCTGAGCTCACCCTAATTAGCCACGTACAATGTATGAACATTAGAAGGTTGTTTAGTTTCTACAAGTTGACCCGTATCTCATACGCTTTCATGACTGTCACTTATCTCTTTCATTCTTCACCACTACTCGACGATCTAATGACACTTCTGGACTTAGGTCCCTAACACCATTAGACATTGGAGAAGTCGGGAAGGCATCTCCTTTCACAAGGTCAGCGTATCTTCTACTGATTCTCAGCCATACCCAAAGACTTGGGAGTCACCTCAAGACATATCGTATTACTACTTGCTACACGTACAACTCGACACGAGACCCAGATTGAGTTGCTAGAAAGGAACCTAACGACATTACCTGAACCCGAACATTTTGAAGAAATTTCGGGACATTTAGGCATTGATGCATGACCTACGGAACCTACGCACATACACCGAGAAACCGTGAGATTAATTATGTAGATGTTATTTTAAGATGGCATAGATAAAGCACCGTTAGATGAAATTGAGTAGAACTTGAAGTGATCACGTTACATTGACCATATGGAGTGATGTTGGAATGAACGTACAATTTAGTACAATAAAATGACACCCGGCCAGCGTGATTATATTGAAGTAAATCATGCAGAAGTTCCAATGTTACTACATAAGGAATATGAAGTGATTCAAAGAAAATTTTGGTAGGAACCACTTGAGTATACGCATTATGGTCTGATATAGGTAGGGAAAGAATAACCACGTAGCCCATATACTATACAAGAAGGGCCTTGATTGCAGAATTGATAACCCGAAAATTTGTTATAGATATAGCCACCCTGGACACTTAAGGAAAAAGTTCTCAATTAGGAAAAACATTGGACTTACTTGCGGTAGAGCAATCATTATCCCAGCTATGGAGACTCGCATGGATCCTGATTTTACTTAGGGTACGTTTCGTCATAACATTTTAATGTCTCAGAGTTGTTTAATACTAGAGCGAAAAAAACCTTATATCTAAGGACCTTAGTGTGGTATGACTAATAAGCCATTAACAACCATGAGAGTTAAGTATTCTATAGGACAAGCTAATGGTAAGCTGGCAGAGATAGAGGCATAATTTGAGGTAGTACCTTAAAATTAACAGGTGGGTCATTTGGAGATGGCCTCATGTCAACAAAACTTGGAAGTTTTAAAGTAGTAGTTGGAAAGGATTAGTTACCTACGCATAAGCAGATGTTATGTGAGAAGATTGATAGAATTTTTCACGGTAGTATAATAAGATTTGGTTGGAATGAACCTTAAGATTAACCTAACATCCATCAATTTGGGAAGTTTGATGTAATAGTTGGAATGGACTTTAGGATTAACCTAATACTCATCAGGTTAGGAAGCTTTGATGTAATAGTTGGAACGGACTGGCTTTCAAGGATGAAAGTAAAAGTTATTTATGGTGAGAAGATTATTCGTATACCTCGCGAGAATGGTGAACCATTAATAGTTTACGGAGAGAGAAGTAGCCTGAAGCTGAACCTTATTAGTTGCATGAAGGCACAAAAGGTCATGAGAAAAGGACATTGCTACTTATGTTGGGAAGTGTCTGAGGTCAAAGACTGAACACCAAAAGCCATCTGGGTTACTTCAACAACCCGAAACCCCACAATGGAAATGGGAAGGAATAACAATGGATTTCATCATGAAGCTACCGAAAACGGTAGGCGGTTATGACACTATATGGGTTATCGTTGACCGCCTCACCAAATCTGCTCACTTTCTAGCCATGAAAGAAATCGATACAATGGACAAACTTGCACAACAATACATAAAGGAAATTGTATCCCGTCACTTCAGCAATTCAAATTCTATATTAAAGATTACCCAAGAATCTTATTTGATACTCATTCTTACGCGACTCTAAATCCTAACTTATTCCGAGAAATTTCTTATTCGATGATAATCACACCGTCATCCTTCTTACTTCGATATTAGTCATACCAGTTCAAAATTTTCCAAAATCAATGGGTGGTTAATTCTCATTCTCATACTCTCCCATTCGTATCTCACTTATAAGCAACAGCTTCACACTTAAGCATTTTGGTCGAAGGACTTATGCCCTGCTAATAGTCATCAACCACATTTAAATTCAATATTTTTCATTACCTCATGACATTGTTGCTCAAATATCACCCGAAATTTTCAAAAATCTTTTATTCGATCCTCATCAATCTTTTTCCAACTTGTAACCTCCAAAATATGAAAATTTTGTTTGCCAAAATTTTACACGCATTATTTTATTGTGCGATCCTCTCAAAGTTTTATAAAAATAAATTTATTTTATTGCCATTCGTATAAATTTTAGAAATCGTATATGTTATATATAATAGAGTAAATAATTACTTATTTTTTTTACTAGTACATATGAAATTTTACTTTCACTTTTACAAATCAATTCTTTTATTAAAAGGATATTTTACTTAGAATAGTACATGTTGTACATAACTCTAGTTTACTAAGAACTTCATTTCTTTTCTTACATTGTCACCTTAAACGATTTCTATAAAATTTTCGTTGCTTTTTATATAAAATTTTTTGTGTTATTCGTATCAAAGTCATCATGAAGACTTTACAACCGTCGAAATTGAGAGATTCATGTGTGTGTGGGTGTGTGTGATAAAGGCACTTACTGCCACATCATGCAGAGCCTTTGGGCATCCACTAACACTTAAACCATTCAAAATCATTGCGTTACCCCAGGGATCTTATTTGCCACACCTGTTGGAACGATGCTCTTTCTTACATAACTCTAAGTCCTGACTTATTCTAGGGGATTCTCATTTAGTGATAATTAACACCATCAGTATTCCAACTTTAACATTAGTCATAACCTGTTTGGCATTTTGCGAAGTCAAAAAGCGATTAACTTCTCATCCTCATGCTCTATCCTTCATACCTCACTTTTTAGCAACGGCTTCGCACGTGAACATTTTTGGCCCAAAGACTTATGTCCTGATAATTATCAAAATTGCATTTAATTCATTAGTTTTCGTTACCTAGTGACATGTCACCCTGTGATTCAAAGATTTTTCACTCAATCTTTTTCAACTCGTAACCTCTTAAATGCAAAAAACTATGTTTATCAAAAATTTTACACGTTTATTTGTGCAGTCCTCGCGAGATTTATGGACAAATGAAAGTAATAAAATTTTTCTATCACTTATGCGATTTCTAAAATCATATATGTATGTATATAATTAAGTTAATAAATTTACCCTTACTCATTTTGGGTTAGTACATACTAAGTTATACCTTCAAATTATTTAAAAATCGCTCCTTTATCGAGTTATTTAACTTAAGTCAAACAGTTTTGGTGCAAAATGGTACACGTTGTACATACTTCTAAATTTACTAAGAACTTCGTTCCGTTATGTTGTCACATCAAACGTTTAAAGGCTTTTCAAAACTTCCTTGGTTGATTTTATTAAATGTTTTCGTATTACACTACACCATGTATGGACCACACTTTTTCTCGCCCTCCGTTAGGGATGAGACTTACTATTAAGATCTTTGTTAAAAACTCTTGAGCCACTTTGGATGTCAATTTCATAAAATTTGTTAGGAATTCTTTGCGCTCATAGAATATTCCTTTTAAGGTTAGACATGGCAAAAACGCGGTCAAATAAATCAGTTTTCCGAGGTACACTCGGTGGTCACCCTATTGTAGGAAAGGCACTAGGCGGGTTTCTACTCTCAATGTTTCACGTCTAATCGCAACACCCTCGTAAACATCATCTCTATGAAACAGTAGGTTAAGGTACAAGGAATCATTTTTGAGATTCTTCTCACTTAGAGTAAACCATTCTTTATGACCAAGGGTTCACGTATCTTCTCATCCGCGCATCCCCTTAAGTATAAGGATAAATTCAGATCAACTCACACGTTGTACGAAGAGTTCACTCTCGTTTAAAGATCACACATTTCGTGCAATTTTCTTTTGGAAATGTAATGTAAATTACTTTAAAAATCTATGAATCTTGTTATCCTCTTGGAAGGGACTGCTTAAAACATCTATAACACTGATGTGGTTACTTTATATATTTCTTCCTTCATTGGTTGCAACTATATGTTGTTCTAGTCGATGTTAACCCTAACTTCAGCACTGAAAGTATATAGTTACATTATGGAACTGTGCTTTCATTCCATCCCAGGATAAGTTCACATACAGTATGTTGTGATCGCCATGTTTTCCATTCTATCTGTCAGCTTAGTAAGCGCTCAATGTTTTAGATGAGTTGGTAACATCCATGATGCATTTCATGCATCCAGCTTACTGAAGATGCCTGTAAGGCTAAAAACATCATCTTTCCTTTTGTGGATATATATTCAGATGACATACTCATGTTAACAAGAACCGAAATCAATTTGTTGATCTCTAAGGTCAAGAGACTTAATTAATGGCATATACCTATTCTTACTTTTATATGCCCATGTACCTTTCAAGGTAAATCGCTCACTTCTGAGTCCACGAGTCTCTCAGAACTTTGATACGCTCCTTCTTCTTCAAATTTGGTACCGTTGTTGGTCCCTCCTCAAAATTTCGGGATGAAATTTTCTTTAACTGGTGGGTAATGTAACGACCCGACTTTTTCGACTTATATTTTTGTGCTCTATACTCTCACGAATCTGCGTATATGTGCGTACTGAGCTATTTTATGTTCTGGGATATTTATTCATGATTAATTACTTTTGTTAGTATCTTACAACGTGTTGTTAAGTGTGTAATCACTTAACTTGATCCTCGAATGCTTTTACGACCGTTAGTGTCACTTGTCATTTTGAACGAGCTACGTACTTTGTACACGTTTAACTTTTGTCATAATTGGAGTATTATGACTACTTGAAACTAATTGTTATTTTCTAATGACAATTACTTGGCTTATTGGTTGCTTAATTACGCTTAGTAATTTACTAATGCACACTAGTTAGTCTTATTGGACTTTTTACCTTAATGGACTTAGACCCACCCTACTCTAGTTAATGGACCATTGAATTAGCCCAACATTAATGAATTTATGATCCATTAAGATGTAGGACAAAAACCCATTAAGATGAGCCAACATACTAGTATTTTTGTTAGCCATTACTACATATGTTGCATGGGATTCCAACAATAAGCACCACATTTAGACCACCACCATGCAAAAAGCAAAAAGTTATCCCCCATGTCCCCCATGATGCCCATGGTTTTGGAGACACCCACCACCACCTCCACCACTATAAATACAAGCCTTATTCTTTCATTTCACACTTGATCTCATTTTCATTTTACACCCACTTGCTCTCTAATTTTCTCTCTAGTCTTTCTCACACTAAAATTGTAGGTTTTTGAATTTTCTTCTTCTTCTTTTTCTTCTTGATCATAACATCATCATCATCAACAAAGGATCAAGCTTTTTAGATTTTTGATCTTGTTATATCTTGAAGATTCAAACTTTGATTTGAATCCTTCAAGAACGTGAAAGATTCAAGCTTTTTATCTTTGAATCTTCATAACTTTGTTGGATCTAAGTTTTATAACTTAAGATCACTTTATTTTGTTAAAAAGATCAAAACTTGTGTTTATGATCTTCATGAAACTTGAAGATCTAGCTTTTTGCTTTAAGGATCTTCAAGAACATTAAAGATCCAAGCTTTCTAGCTTAGGGTTTTATTATTTTGTTTAAGATCTTAGCTTTTTAGCTTATGGTCTCATTACTTTTACTAGATCTTAGCTTTCTAGCTTATGGTCTCATTAATCTTGTAAAAATCCAAGCTTTCTAGCTTAGGGTTTCTTAATAGTTGAGATCTAAGTTATTATTGTAGATCTTACTTGCTTGAAACCTTTTTATGATTTTTATGGTGATAAAAATCAAGTCTGCATCATCTCATATGATGAAGATGCATAAACTTATGTCAAAAGGACAAAGGTTGAAGCTTTATAGTGTTTATGCAATAAAGAGACAACCTTGATGTTCAAAACTTGTAGAATGTTAGCTTTTAATTTTAGTTGTGTGTTGATGGTTGAAACTTGGTCAAAGTGATGTTAAAACATCAAAGAGTTGTACACTTGAGGCTTATACGCATCAAGGATGAGAACCGTGATAAGCATCAAGCACCTAGGAACCCACCAGAGCACTTGTTTACTGTTTTTTGGGGTCTGATCAGACTCCTGGACTTCTGTAAAGTTTATTTCCAGATAGTTCGGTTCGATTAGATGACTTTTCGTTTAAGACTCTCCTAAATCCGATATACGGTTTAGGATTTATAGCCTTTCGAAAATCACTACGCCTTTGTAACGACTTGCTGAAAATTCTGACCAACTCGCGCTTGAACCGTCGCCACGGTCAAAGGACATCGAATTAAGATCTGAAAATTGGACAAAGGTACGAGGACTCACATACTGAGCCTTGGCCACTGACCACACGTCTTTTCAGTTTGTGTAGAGGTCGTAGCAGCTGTCCGAAGACAGCCCTTTGTTTCGATCTCTATTCTTGTTGAAAACTTACTTTACCTTTTACGTAAGATGATGATGATGATGATACTTAATACTTAACTTATTTACTTTTAAACTTTTTGGGACAATTTACTGACTTAGTAATCTTTGACTTAGGTTGAGGACCTTTCGGACCGACTTACTACTTGCATACTTTTCATATCAACTTTTACCACACATTCACTGTGAGTTATATCTCCCTTTTTACTTTAACTATTTTTGGGACTGAGAATACATGCGCTTTTTATGTTTTACATACTAGACACGAGTACTTAAACTTTATATATGTGTGGGTGATATAACGGCACAAAGATTCTCCTTAGCTCGGTAACGTTTAACTATTGGTTTATGAACCGGTAGACGCGAATCTTAGATATGGATCCATAGGGTTTGACATCCCCACTCGGGCTAGTCGCGCTAGCATTTAACGGGTGTTTAATACTTCGTAAACTTACGCACTCGCCAAGTGTACTTTTAGGGGGTGATATTTATATTACTTTGTTAAGTTAGTTACCGGGTGCCCACGGATAAGCATATACTTTATCATACGGATTTGAGATACTGTTTGAATATGAAATCTCGTGGTCTACATTACATTGCTGATTACAAACAAACGATAGCTCACCAACATTCGTGTTGACTTTTTAAGCATGTATTTCTCAGGTGTCTAGACGTTGTTGCTTCCGCTGTTAGACTTGCTGTTATAGTCTTGGTGTTATAGACTTGCTGTTACAAACTCGATGTATTAGACTTCCGCTGCATTACTTAGAGATGTATCAAGCATGGAACGTTTACTTTGCATTCACAACTTATGATATTTACGAGCTATGGTTTTGTAATGACCTTTGTGTCACGTACTTATGTTAATGCTTTCTATTCGTAGAAGCACGTTATCTTTTGTAAAACATTTGACGTTGGTAAAGACGTTATCTTTTCATGAATGCAAAACTTGTTTTTAAACAGCATATTGAGTTATAACCGTGTAAAGATCCTGTTGTTGATGATTCGTACATGTTGATTTTGTACGGGGCGTCACACATTTCTTCTTTAATGACGATGGTTTCAGGTTCAATTTTGATTCCTGGTTGACCAGTAGTGTTTCTTACTTGTTTATCTTTTTTGTTGTTTTTCGTTGTTTTCGGTTGACTAGTACTACCTATTTTTTTTGTTTTTCCTGTTTTAATCTTTTGTTCAAGTCTCTTTCAGGTTCTGGATTAGGTGCAACGAGTTTAGGATTTCCTGAACGGGTCAAACAATTAAAGAATTGTATGTAGTCTTGAAGGATTTATTCACTAAGTGTATGAACATTGAACTTTCTTGAAAATGAATTTTCACGAAAGGATCGAATAACTAAAAACAAATAAGAACCTTTAAACAAACAGACTTTTTTCCAATTTTGCTCACGTTTCGAATAGCCAAAAGATGTAGCAGGTAGCCAGGACCCTTTAAATCGGAAATCCACAACTCGCCACTAAAAAATCCAACTATTACTACGAATCAGAAAATTGTCTATTCCGTTTAACTGCCAATTTCCCAGCAGCGGTGCCAAAAAGTTGATGCGCGTGATCGTGTCCTTTTATTTTGAACGAATTTGGATTGATTTTATTACACGAATTGGTTGTGATTATATGGCGTTTTTATGATTTCGGATTGATTTCACACATATAGGCAACTAGTCCCATCCGTATAGTAATATTTTATTTGGTAAATCCGGTTCGTTCCACAGGGAGATGGAGTTTTCAAGATTTTTAATCGCTAAAAGCTAAACTATTAAAAATGGGGGTTTTAGATTAGGCTTTAATTTTTAACTAAACGCAATTTAAATTTAATTAAAACTAAATAACTAAATTAACGAAAATCAAAATACAATTAATACTACTTTTACAAAATGGAGAAAATAAAACTTTAAATGACAAAATAGTAAAATAGTAAAAAGTAATTAAAATTTACTATGTGGTAAAAAGTGAAAAGTAAAAAGTAATTAAAATGTACTATATCGTAAAAAGTGAAAAGTAAAAAGTAATTAAAATTTATCTATGTAGTAAAAAGTGAAATCGTAGAGATTAATAAAAATATTAAAGTAGTGGCTACTAAAATATGTCCCCTCTGGATTAATGGATCGTTTTTTAAGTCTGATTACGATGTTTTTATATATAACTTTATATTTTATCTTTCGATTTTTTTTTTTAAGTTTTAACTAACTAAAATTAAATCTAACTTTCGTTAGATCTCGTTTTAGCGAATTAAAATATACCCCGACTATTCAAATTGAGATTTAATCCGGTTATAACTTTCGCTCATACCAAAATTATAACGGTTTCCCTTTTTATAATTGCACGATTATATAAACTATAATATTACCCAAACCACCGAATCATACTTCTAAATTGTTGTTAATAATTTGTCCATATATCCGTCTAGATCACTAAAGTGTTGAAGCACAATTTATGTAAATTTAATTAACTTTCGTTTATCAATTTAATAAATTATGAGATAGGGGTGAAAATATTAAATTATATAACAATGGGTCGGTGATTAAACTTAATATTAAAAATAGTCAAAGTTACATCATAATATTATAAAATGTTTCAATCCATTCGTCCAGAGGTTCTACATTTTAATTACCACTATGGGTATTTAGTTGGACATTATAACGGTATAAAAATATAAATTATATAAAGTAGACATTGGTACAATAATAATAATAATAAACAATAACAATAATAAAACTAAATAATAAATAACGATAATAACGACGATAATAATAAATATTACGATAACAATAAAAATAACAACAATAATAATAACAATAGTAATAACAACGATAATAACGATACTTGAATATAATAAAGTTGGGACGTGGAGACTTACAGCGAGTTGAAATGGTAAAAAGCGATATTAATAGCGTAGCGTTACACGGACAGAGCTTCGACTTAAAACTCGTAAATTAAACGTTACAATAACCAAACTAAACTTAACTTAAACTTAAAATAATAAATTATAAATATAAATATATTATATATAGAGAGACAGAGATTGAATTTGGATGAGAAAAAGATGGGATCAATCGGCAGAATGCGAGGCCTTTTATAGGCAGTTTCTGAAAATTACGGCTCCGCTATCGCGAAGCATTTATGCCTTATTGCTCCGCGATCGCGAAGGGGCGTATTTCCAGCTCGGAGATTTTTGTTCACTAGCTTGTCGACATAATTAATATATATATATATATATACATATATATATATATATATACATATATATATATATATATATATATATTATAATATATTCTTGTGCATAATTGACTTGTAATTTTAGCCCCGTTGTCTCGTACGTTCACGCCCGGTTTATGTCTCGGTTCCGGTTTCTCGAACGTCTTTTTGTGTGCTTTGAAATCTTGTACTTTACATTCTGAGGCTTGTACTCTTGTCAATTTTTAGACGTTATTCATCGATAAATTAAACCAGCTGGAGTGTAACTTGTACGTTTGAGCATTTTGGACGTTTTCGTCTTTCAAATCTTCGTTTTGGTCTTTAAATCTTCATTTTTGAGCGATTTTCGTCTTTCGTCTTCGCACTTATTTATTTAAACGATTACAACTAAAAATAAGGAAATTACAATTAAAAACTTTACATATTGGAACGAATTTATTACTGAAAATTCAACAGTTTTAGCATTACAAGTAGGCTGTGAAATCTGTGGACAGCCACATCTCACGAAAGATTGTGATATCAATGATCGACCAATGAACTCAGTAGCACAAGTTAATTTTATTGCCAATCAAAGATAAGGCATTTTTCAAGGAGGGAGTTCTGGTTATCAACCTGCAAACCCTGGATATCAAAATCCTGGGTATCAAAACCCGAAAAATTTTGCTTTTCAAAGAAATGGACCACCTGGTTTTTTCAATAGAAACCAACCTCCATTTCCACCTCAACAAAATTTCCAACCACAACCGTTACCTCAGTTACCATATCAACAACAAAATCATAACACGTAGCCAGTAGAGAAGAAATCTAACTTTGAAGAAGTTATGATGAATTTTGTCAAAAGTCAATCAGAAACGAATGAGCAAGTGAAGAGACAATTACATCAAGTCCAAACGGTAAATGAGCAAGTGCAAAGGAATCATCAAGCGTCAATTCAAAACCTTGAAAAGGATATGGGAAGAATATCTCAATTGCTTGCTGAAAGACAATCGGGAACTTTACCATCCAACACGCAACCAAACCCAAAGGGCAAGGAAACTCAAAATTCAAGTAATTTTTCGCAAGTTAATTCCATAACTACGAAAAGTGGGTTAACCATTAAGCCTGATATTCCAAACCCTCATGCTCCTATTCCTGTTTCAAAAGACAAAGAACCCGTGGTGGAAGAAAATACGATGCCAACCACAAGTGCACCAAAAACTCAAAATCAACCACCATTGAAGGTATACAAACCTCCAATTCCATACCCGCAACGTTTGAAGAAAGATAAATTACAAGCACAATACAACAAGTTTGCTGACATGATTAAGCAAATTTGTATAAATGTACCACTTGTAGATGTTCTTGCGGGTTTGCCAAATTATGGAAGGTTTATCAAAGATCTCATTTCCGACAAAGGCAAATATGCAGAAGTTTCAACCACATTCCTTAATGAGGAATGCTCTGCAATTTTGCAAAAGCAAAAGATGCCACCAAAACTTGGAGATCCTGGAAGTTTCATCATTCCTTGTCTGATGGGAGATTCAGTAATGTACGATGCATTAGCTGATTTAGAAGCGAGCATTAATCTTATGCCTCACTCCTTGTACTTAAAATTGAACTTAGGTGATTTAAAACCAACCAGGATGTGTATACGATTAGCTGATAGAACTTACAACTATCCTATTGGCATTGCTGAAAACCTGCCGGTTAAAGTAAATCACTTAATCTTTCCTGCTGATTTCGTTGTTCTTGAAATGGAAGAAGATAGTAAGGTTCCCCTAATTCTAGGGCGCCCCTTTCTGAATAATGTAGATGCAATTGTGCGCGTAAAAGAGAAAAAACTCAGCTTAGGTGTGGGGGAGGATAGAATTATCTTGAACATAGATAAGGCTATGAAACACCCTATGTCTCCTAATGACGAATGTTTTCAAATAGACATTGTTGATTGTTGTGTTGAGGAAGAACTGCAAGAATTATTAAATGTCGACACCTCGAATTTCACCCTGATGGGTGAAGGTGAAGATTTTGATGTCGATGTGGAATTAGACGAGCTGTTGAAGGTAGTCACTGATGAAGAATACGTAGAAGAAGAAATTCCCAGGGAAGATGAACCTTTTGAAGAAATTACCAATGGTAATAGGTTCCGGATAAAATCTTCCTTGGAAGAACCGCCCACCTTGGAACTTAAAGAACTCCCGGAATATTTGGAGTATGATTATCTCCAAGGAACGTCACAATTACCCATCATAATTTCATCAAAACTTTCCGATGACGAAAAGGGTAGGTTAATGTCTGTTTTGAAAACCCACAAAAAGGCAATTGCCTGAAAAACAACTGATATTCCAGGGATTAACCCTGCTTATTGTACCCACAAGATTCTAATGGGAGAAGATTTTAAACCCATGGTACAAAGACAACGGAGGTTAAACCCTAACATGAAAGACATTGTCAAAAAGGAGGTTATCAAATTACTTGATGCTGGGTTAATTTACCCTATATCCGATAGCCCGTGGGTAAGTCCTGTGCAAGTAGTACCCAAGAAAGGGGGTACGATTGTTATTCTAACTGATGAGAACGAACTCGTTCGTACAAGAACTGTAACTGGGTGGAGAGTCTGTATAGACTATCGTCGTCTAAACGACGCCACAAGGAAAGATCATTTTTCGCTTCCTTTTATCGATCAAATGCTAGAACGTTCGGTGGGAAAAGATTACTACTGTTTCCTTGATGGATTCTCCGGTTATTTTCAAATTCTAATTGATCCTAAGGACCAAGACAAGACCACGTTCACTTGTCCATTTGGTACATTTGCCTACCGACGAATGCCATTCGGATTATGCAACACCCCAGGCACCTTCCAAAGGTGTATGATGGCGATTTTTCATGACATGATTGAAGAAAGTATGGAAGTCTTTATGGACGATTTCTCTGTTTTTGGAGACTCCTTCAACTCATGTCTCTCAAACCTTGAACGAATGTTTATTCGTTGTGAAGAATCAAATCTTGTTTTAAACTGGGAGAAATGCCACTTCATGGTGAAGGAAGGCATTGTTTTAGGACACAAGATTTCTCAAGCTAGAATGGAAGTAGACAAAGCTAAGATCGACGTTATTTCAAAACTTCCTCCTCCAACTAATGTTAAGTGAATTCGTAGTTTCCTTGGTCATGCGGGATTCTATTGGCGTTTCATAAAGGACTTTTCAAAAATCGCTCAACCCATGACTAAACTTCTTGAGAAAGACTGTAAATTCGATTTCAACGACAAGTGTCTAAATGCTTTCTCCATTCTGAAAGAGAAACTTACGAATGCACCCATCATGGTATCACCCGACTGGTCAAAACCCTTCGAGCTAATGTGTCACGCTAGTGATTTCGCGCTGGGAACTGTTTTAGGTCAACGTCAAGATAACAAATTTCAACCAATCTACTATGCAAGTAAAACACTTACAGGAGCTCAGTTGAATTACACAACTACTGAGAAGGAGCTTCTTGCAGTAGTTTCAGCTTTCGATAAGTTTAGATCTTACCTGGTGTTATCTAAAACAATTGTGTATACCGATCATTCAATCCTAAAGTAATTGTTTAAAAAGCAAGATGCTAAACCTAGACTCATTCGTTGGATTCTTCTCCTACAAGAATTCGACATTGAAATCAAGGACAAAAAGGGTGCTGAAAATCTCGCTGCGGATCATTTATCCCGTCTTGAAAATCCTAACTTAGAAACACTCGACGAATCTGTTATTCACGATACTTTTCCTGACGAGTTCCTTTTGAAAATTGAAACAGAAGAAGAAATTCCATGGTTTGCGGACTTTACCAATTATCTAGCCGCAGGAATTCTTGTTAAAAATCAAACTTATCAGTAAAAGAAGAAATTCTTCTCTGATCTGAAGTTTTACTTCTGGGAAAGCCCTAATCTCTTTCGTATAGGAGCAGATCAAGTCATTCATCGATGTGTATATGGCAAAGAAGCGCAACAAATTCTAGAGCACTTTCATGAAGGACCGGCTGGTGGACATTTCGGACCAAGCTATACAGCTAAGAAGGTCTTTGACTCAGGATTTTACTGGCCAACTATTTTCAAAGATTCTTACAACATGGTGAAAACCTGTGGCGCTTGTCAAAGATCTGGAAATATCTCCAAGAGAGACGAAATGCCACAACAAAGCATCATAGTATGTGAAGTATTTGACATTTGGGGTATTGACTTCATGGGTCCATTCCCCACCTCTAACAAATGCAAATACATTCTCGTAGTAGTCGATTATATTTCTAAATGGGCTGAAGTAAAAGCCCTACCCACTAACGATGCTCGAGTTGTTGTCAGCTTTCTTAAAAACCTTTTCTCACGTTTCGGGATTCCAAAAGCATTAATCAGTGATCGTGGAACTCATTTTACAAATCAATTACTCGAAAAAGTACTTAAAAAGTATGGAGTTAATCATCATTTCTCAACTTCTTACCACCCTCAAACGAGTGGCCAAGTTGAAAACACAAATCGAGGTCTTAAACGAATTTTAGAAAGAACGGTTAAGAATAATCCAAAAGTCTGGCATCGAAAGCTAGATGATGCGCTGTGGGCATTTAGAACCGCATTCAAAATGCCCATTGCTACCACTCCTTTCCGATTAATATATGGTAAGGCGTGTCATCTACCTGTCGAAGTTGAACACAAGGCCTACTGGGCACTAAAAGAATGTAATACAGACCTTGTGGAAGCTGGAGAAAATCGATTCTTACAATTGCATGAATTAGACGAGCTAAGACTTCAAGCATATGAAAACTCGAGATATTACAAAGAGAAAACTAAGAAATGGCACGATGCTCGCTTAAAAGAGAAGAAATCATTTGAACCGGGAGACAAAGTTCTAGTTTTTCAATCACGTTTTAAGTTTTCACCTGAAAGACTTAAGTCCCGATGGACGGGACCGTATGAAGTAAAACACGCATTTCCATCTGGATACGTAAAGTTATATGGCAAGAATGGTGGTACTTTTAATGTGAATGGTCATAGACTTAAATTCTATTATGAAGGGTTCAACGACACTGAAAGAGATGACATCACATTCTACCCTAAGGACAAATGAATACAGGGTAATTTTAGCTAACCACTCGCCTTCTTAAAACGTTTCAAAATATTTCGAGAGTGGAGTCCGATTGGTCTTTCCCTAGCAGACACTAAAGAACTAGTCTTCTCCCTCCATTCTTATGTATCATTAAAATAGTAAAACCAAAATTCACTTTTTATTGACGACTTGAAATGATAATTTCGAAAATTTGTCGCGGGTAAAACTAGGTATACAAGCCGAAATTACTCTACCCGAGGATGGGGCGAAAATTTTGTTTTTATTATTTTAAGATTATTGATTTAAAGTATATAAAAAAAATCGTGTGTTTTTGTATGTTTGTTTGTTTTATTTGTGTGAATATAGATAAGGGTAAAAGACGCATTTTCAAAGACTGGTATTAAGTTCAGCAAAAGCAACCCATTTTTGACGAAACATGTGAAAAGATGAAGGAAATTTTGGAATGACGGACAAATCAACGTCAACAGATTAAACAAATCCCGCAAGTTACGGCTTTTTAGCTAAAGAGGTTTTAACTACCTTTCTACTCTAATTGCCCTCGTGAATTTAATTTAGTCTGATTTCATTGTAACTGAGGGTATTGCATGATCTCAAGTGTTGTAGTATAGGGGTTATAAATTCTCTCGGGTTTATACACTTTGCTTATTTTCTAAATTTTGTGAAAAATTTAAAATTTTTTACTAAATTAATTCAAATCTTGTTTAATATGTTTATGAACGATAAAACTAGGTGTTAAAGCCGAAATTATTGTTACCTCAAAGAGAACATAAATTGAGAAACAACCAAATTTGTGAATTTATTTGATTAAATCGGGAATAAAAAGATTCAAGAAAAAAGCCAAGTATAGGGAGATTTGTCAATATATATGAACTGTTATCACATGTTTGTGCGAAGTTTATTGCAAGTGCTTTTGCTTTGGGCTATATAAATTTGTTTTACCCATTAAATTGAAAAAAATTAAAGAAAAGATGGATCTACACGATGAATCAATTCCATCATTAAAATGAAGTAAAGTCTTCAGAAAAAGAAATGCGCTTCTTGATTTAGGTTAAGAAGTTGTCATCCAGACCAGTTGTAGAGTCTACGAAAAACCTTGAAAAGTTTTCTCAAAAATCTGCTGGAAATCCACAGACTTCAGCATCAAATAGGTTCGCCATGTGGTCAGACTTATTCTAACCATGAGAGGATCTGTCTTGTAAAATGGGGAGGACGCCTTGCAAATTAGCTTGATAAGACTAATGAATCTGATCCCCAGAAAGGATAATCTCCTTAAAAGATTAAAAATCAGCTTTTAAGCCTGATATTACTCAATCCTTGAGATTGACTTTAAAGATTGAGAATTACAAACTCATGAAATTCAATGATATCTAACTCGAGCTTGAACGAGAAAATATTTTGATCAAATTAAAACCGATTTGTTTCCTGAAAACCTATTTTCAATGAGTTCATTACCATTGAACGTAAAATCCTGAGAATTCATCAGAATTCATTAGGTCACCTGAACCAAATCGGGTGTCAACCGTAAGAACGGTGGTTGCATAGCATGGTCGAAGACAGGACCTTGTGCCAGACCGAAAAATTATAGTGTGATCTTTACTATTTCTCCTACAAAGGATAGTAATTGCATCCGACACGTTTTTTCGACCATGATTATCTGCATGTCATTAGACATTGCCTTAACAGTTGCTTGTTCATCGCTTCCCTTTACAACCGGATGGTAGTTTACCAAAAGGTAATATACGGGACAAGTAAACTGGACGTGTGCTTTCCTAATTCAAGGTTAGCAAGTGGGTGACATAAAACTGCAAGTTTTGAGCTAAAATTTTAAAATCTGAAACCCACAAAACCCACAAAAACATTTTGCAAACACCGGTGAAGGGTTATTCCGAAAAACTTGTCTAGGGTAAAATCTAGCTTGAATTTTCAAAAGATCAAATGTTTTCATACAGATCCAATTTCCTTAAGGATCTAAATTTTCATAGTCATGTGGGACTGTAAACCATATTGTTACTATCATTGTTTATACCGCCGTATCAAAATCACTGAATGTATAAAGTGTGAAGAATAAAGAAGTGATTCGAGTGAATTGTGTTTTATTTCAAGTTCTGTATTGCTTGAGGACAAGCAACGTTTAAGTGTTGTAGTATAGTGATATTGCTAAAAATGTATACATTTTTAGTAATAAATTCGTTCCAATATGTAAAGTTTTTAATTGTAATTTCCTTATTTTTAGTTGTAATCGTTTAAATAAATAAGTGCGAAGACGAAAGACGAAAATCGCTCGAAAATGAAGATTTAAAGACGAAAATGAAGATTTGAAAGACGAAAACGTCCAAAATGCTCAAACGTACAAGTTACACTCTAACTGGTTTAATTTATCGATGAATAACGTCTAAAAATTGACAAGCGTACAAGCCGCGGAACGCAAAGTACAATATGTCAAAGCACACGAAAAGACGTTCGAGAAACCGGAACCGAGACATAAACCGGGCGTGAACGTACGAGACAACGGAGCTAAAATTACAAGTCAACTATGCACAAGAATATAATATTATATATATATATATATATATATATATATATATATATATATATATATATATATATATATATATATATATATATATATATATATATATAAATTAATTAATTATGTCGACAAGCTAGTGAACAAAAATCTCTGAGCTGGAAATACACCCCTTCGCGATCGCGGAGCAATAAGGCATAAATGCTTCGCGATAGCGGAGCCGTAATTTTCAGAAACTGCCTATAAAAGGCCTCGCATTCTGCCGATTGATCCCATCTTTTTCTCATCCAAATTCAATCTCTGTCTCTCTATATATAATATATTTATATTTATAATTTATTATTTTAAGTTAATTTTGGTAGTAGTAACACAGTGTCTGTCCTTAGAAAAGTGATTCTTCAGGAGTGTGAGTCATTGGAGAGTTACAGTTGCCCTAATAATGTTGAGAGGTTGGCGATACTCGAATGTGATTCAATGACGTCATTAACATTTTCAACGAGAGAGCTGGAGCTCTCCTCCTCTCTCAAGCTTCTTGTTGTTTGGTCTCGCAAAAGTTTAAATTCATTTCCTCTTCTTGAGCATTTACAAAATCTCACGTCTTTGGAAGCGATGGGTATAGTAGATTGTCCAAGCCTGGAAGATTCATTTCCATGTGGGTTGTGGCCTCCTAGTTTAAGGGAGTTACAAATTGGAGAGTTAAAGAAGCCATTATCAGAGTTTGGGTTGCAGAAGTACCCGACCTCACTTGTTGAACTGTGGTTATATGGTGATGATTCAGGAGTCACTTCATTTGCAATGGAAGGAGATGCTACTACCACTTCAACATGTTTTCTTCTTCCATCATCTCTAACTTCTCTAGCAATCTGGAATTTTAAGGATGTGGAATCAATTTTAGGGGTGGTCCTACAACTCACTCACCTTCGTGATCTTACTATTACAAACTGTCCGAATATTAAAGAAGTGCCAGAATCAACTTCATCTTTGAGGGTATATGACTACAGGTACAAAAAGTCACATCATGTCTATTTCTTACAATAATTTGTGCATATATTAGCTTTAATTAATTGAATATTATTATTATTTTTGGTTTGTTAGGCCTCATTGCAAATAACTAAAAAACATATGATCTTCTTTGAAACTTTATATTCATTAAGGCCCTCCACCCGTTTTATGAAATTCCTCAAAGATATGCATTTTTATTTTTATTTTCTGGAAAGGGAAAACTCTCTACATAATTTAGTACTCATTTGTGTGCTTACTTTACTTTTGTTCTTTTACTGCAAATTATTTATACTATAATTATGTTATAACTATCATCGACTTATTTGAACTAGTAGAATATATCTTGAATTTCTTATGATATGTGTCCACTTCCACAGGTTCGACGAAGATTGAACAGATGTCACAAGGACAATTGAAGTGGAAACTTAAGAGCTTTGAAATAAGGGCATGTTTCCAAATATCTTCAAGTAGTTGTTTATAATTTGAAAATATCTTCAAGTAGTTGTTTATAATTTGAAAATCTGTTTAGGTTAAGTTGATGGTACATTAGTTACTTGAGATCAAGTTTGACATGATTAAGGAGAGACCAATATATTGTTAGTAACGAATTCCAAATGGTTAGGTATGATTAAGTCACTAATCCATATTGGCTTTAGTTTACAAATTATTTGTATTTTGTTTTACAACAGAATTCAAGCCCGATAGCTCCTGCCAGAAGAGAAGGCTCAAGGCTATATTTAAGATGTAATTAGAGCTCTTAACTATGCGATGGTGTGAGAAGTTTCTTTGTTGTTATGTATCGACGTAAAACATGATTGATAGGGTTACAGTCTTGGTGAAACAAAACGTGATTATACTGAAACAATCGATGTTTCTGCTTGTTGTTTTTGTGATTTAAAAGCGTTCATTATATGTGTGTATTAGCTCGATTTGAACTTTTTAAAAACTATAAGCGTTTACCCAAGTTTATGTGTTACCAGATTTATCATCTTCTGAAACATATTGATATATATTTTATTCGAGAAGATAAGATCAAGAACCAACAAAGCAACAAGTAGGGAGTTCACACATGAGCTCTTCGAATCTGGTTGTTCGAATTTGAATATTTTGTGTTCAATATGTAAACTTAACATTGTTCATAGCGGTGGTGTTAATTGGACTCGAACCAGTTTTAACACATCACCAACCCAACAAAGAAAAACCCGCCCATTTTGCCACCTCTAGATGAAAGTGGTACAGTCAAGAAGCTCTCAATCTACAAATTCTTGAACTTTTATCCTATTTTTGCAATCCAATAACAACATTAATAGTAATTCTTCTAAGTAACCGTCTGAATATAAAGATTAAGGAGGTTCTACACATTAAAAACAAACTTCAGCTTATTTTCTTGATGTGAACTCAAATGTATTCACGCTTATTGCACGTGTAGTTAGTTAGTAGATGAAAGTTAGTTACAAATGTAAACAGAATTCAGTTACAAATTAGATCATAGTGGCTATAAATAGATTGTATAAATGTAATAGAATTCATTTATAAATAATAAGAAATTTTCTCTCCCAAATTTGGTTCTTATCTTGACTCTGTAATAACAAGTCAACTATGTTTTCGAATTCGAGTTCTGTTCTTGATTATCTGACTTCAATTCGACTAAGAGAATTTCTTCAATTCATTGTATTTCATGAAGTTCATATCACTTCTACTCAATAACCCAGATAAAACAAAACCAAATTCAACCTGTTTAGTAGTAAATGGGTCACAAATTAGGGCTTAACACGTGAATTTAAGCTGTCAAGATCAGAATTGTACCCGAAATGGTGTCCTCGCAGAACGCATGCCTGTAAAAAGAAGATTATCAAATGAAAGAGAAGCTTTTAATGCATTCTCTTTTGTATATACAGTTTGTGATTGTGAAAGTGATTGGACCATGAAAGGTGATTGGAGTATTTGTGCACTTCTTCCTGTAAACACCAATTCACAAACGGGCCTAGGATCCGACTCACTTTCTCTCACCCTTTATGCACCGCAATCTTTGACCACATATCTTAATTCCCCAAAAAAGTGGGGACCCACCTACTAGTTTGGCTCGATAAGAAGAATTAATTTTCAGCTGAACAAATGGACCGTAAAATTGACTTAGATCCAGGATGTGCTTGCTAGCTGATGCAGCCAAGAACCCAAAAATCTGTTGGACCCAGCTTGTTGTACTAAGCTAGATGAGATGATTAACAGTAGACTAAGTGATCTTTATGTGGAGAAAAATAAACTAGACCTGTTGATTGTCAAAGTGAAAGTTGAAATTGGGTTAAACAAAACAAATGCAGTAATCATCTTTTTTTTTTTTTTTTTTTTTTTTTTTAAACGGCGGAAATACATTAAAAATACTCTCTAGCAAGAAACTAGAAGAGACAGAGAACAATTACAACAGTTTGATTAACCAGTCATTCCAACTAACTTTGCATCTACCTCTAAAACTAACCCAATGATAAGAAAAAAATTACAAATTAGATCAAAAACGACCACACTTTTCTTCATCAGGCTGGGATTTAATAAGAAGTCGTTTATGGGTGTCCACATGCACCACATCAGCGCAGCTATAATAGAAAATAACCAATATTTTTAGACCAATTTTAACAATCGTCGCACAATGAATATAATCAATTTCTAGCCCTTGCAAGACAAATTCAAACGGTTTGGAAGCCGATCCAGATTTACCCTCATTTATAGTGTCTGCAGCATCATCATCCCATAATGTATTTAACAGGTCCTCTTCATCTGGCTTGACTGACCAATATTTACATTCTCTATTGAAAGTAACCATGAGACAAAATCAGCTACAACATTCAAGAAAGCCGATCTAAATGCGATTGTGAGAACCTCATGTTTCAGTCAGCGTTACGATTTTGAAATGTTTCCGGATATAAGAATTGATAATACATAAATTTTAGATCTCCAGTTTTAAACCTTTTTTTTTTTTTTTTTTTTTTTTTTTTTTTTTTTTTTTTAAGGAAGGGTCTGCCTAAAGTCCCCACCCAATATGACACTTTTTGTCACCAAAAACAGAATCATATTTGTCTAAAATATATATAAGAGTTCTGTCTAAAGTTTCGTAACATAACTTATTGTTCATCTGCGGTCCATCGCATAATATGAGGTCTGTACCCCTCAAAAACATTAATGCTATATGTGTGTTTGTTTTTAATCTTGCAGAAGTAAAGAGGCTATTCCAAACGAATGCGAATTGTATGTAATAGATAACGAGGGAAGCAACCATGAATGTGTCTTTAAAATTCTCTGAGCACAAAAGATTTGGTTTGAAAAGACTTTAAGTGTTGCAAACGTAGTACTCCCCCTTAACATATGAATCATATATATTTCTTGAAAATATATGATATATGATAAGGTAAATACTTGAGTGTTAAATGATTTGACATTTCAGATTTTTTAAAAACATTTGAAGGCCGGATATGAAAGAAGCCATATGGATTTTTTAAACCTCTTTGAAGAACAGGTCAAGTACTAAAATACACATATTGTTTTGGGTTTCCACTTTGTTGTAGACACATGTTTATAAAAATAGATTTCGATTAGTCTCGATAACATCTCAAAAACGTGGTCATATTTCACAAAGGAAGGTTTAGATGGTTTCTTTGGTTTGTGAGAGGGCCATGCGTATTGATCCCTAAAACTTGTGAGTTCCCCGTTTTGTCCAAATGTTGGTACCAGAAAACTTTTGGATTCCTTGTAGTCTGATAACTGAAACAAATTTTTTGTCCACTGAATCATCAATCGTGGGTTTTTGGGAGAGTTAACCTTCTTCTCAACCGTTTGAGAAGAACCTATTATTGTTAACGGCCAATTCTCTTTTTTAACTTATCAATACGACTCAAAACTATTACATAACTCTAAAAAATGTTCTAAACATGTTTGTAACTTCAAATGCTCATATTTTTTCGAACGGGTCAACATTGACTTGCGTATACTCAATAGGGTCAAGACTATCCTTTTTAACCAAAATACACCCAAAACTAATTTTTAAAATACAAAAACTGTAAATTCACTCAATATGACATATGGGACATGTACAAATCAACAATTTTCAAGTTTATTAGATTGACCAAATGGATCAGAGGGTACAAATGGGAACCAAAAGTGACTTTAACAGTCTATAACGCTTGAACGGATAACATAAACCCAGTAATCAATTAACTTAATATGTTCAATTAAATCTTGGGCGATTTAATTGTTTCGGTAATTTATAAGAAAATGCTTGCATACCTACATAGCAAGTGTAAATCCACATTTCGCCCATCAAATTCTTCCTTCCCTTCCCTTTAAGCTTATGATCCATAATGCATATACCTATTAAAAGGTAAACACCTATACAGGGTAAGTATAAAGCTTAGTAAGTAATATGGAAAGCTAAACAAGCAACATTCCAATATCATTTTAAATTAACATTAAAATACCCGTAAACCTCCATCAATGATAACTCTGCAAGCATTAACATCAGTACATCATCACTATTACCAGATATTCATAACCATCAATACACAAAATCAATTATTAACCATTTATAGCAGATTGGTTTCATCATCAACATACTTGTTTAGGCTCGTGCTAAAAAATTCCATACTCAATTACATTAGCTAATGCACTTGATCAATTTCTTTAACATTGATTGTTTAGGCTCGGCTAAAACAACCCTATCATCAGTCATTATGATTTAGCCTCGGCATTTACAACCATTAGATAACTAGCCTGGGTTAGTAACATCAATATTAACTGATAGACCTCGTGCAATCACAATCATTTACATAAATAATATTGGCTTTCTTCACACGACTATTATCAATCATTCACATAAACTATCACACAATCATTTAGACACTTTGGAATTAGTTGCAAGCAAAAGTATGTAATACATTTATATAAGTAAGCATAACATTCAAATAACATAACCGCTCCATGACTATATGAATCCCCATTTAACCCCCATATAACTCACCTTAACCAATAAGAATCCAATACAATCCTTTCCGCGTTCCAGGTACCTAACAATACATACAAATAACACTTTAACACATATTAAAACTCTAAAATTAGTCAGCTTCCTATCTCCATATCAAAATAAATCATTAATCATTTATTATCCGTCTAACTATCAAACTCCCCTTTCTACCAACATTATTCTCATTAAAATGATCAACTTTCAATATACTAGTTACAATATTCAGTTTTTTATTTTATAATTAAGTTTACCTTCTTAACTAATCAATTCCACAAGTTCATTACAATTATTCAATCATCAAGACTTCTAATCAATTATTATCCATTTTAACAAATTAGTCCACTTTCATTTGAAAATTCATGAATTGCTATTATTAGTTTATTCAAAACCACAACGTTTGAAAATTTCTTGAATCTTACAACTTCCCCTGTTCACAACCTTTAACCAGCTAGTTTCCATAAGATTGATAACATCATCATTAGGAGATTCATGGATTTATTTGATCAATTTCTACCAATTCATCTCATAATCGATCAAAATCACTAATTTCATATAACCACTATCAATTAGATTACTTTCTTAATCAATAAGAATAATACAACACTCTTACATCGCAACTAACCCTTTTTACCTAAAACACATAACTTAGGGTATAAGTAAAACAACTCTATACAACAAATTGATAGGTTACAGATTTAAAATTACATACCTTAGTATTCAATTTCGGATTCTATAAGTTCAGCTTTTCCAAAATTGACGTTTTCTCTCTTTTGTTCATCTCCACCTCGTCAGTGTTCCAGGAACTTTAGAAGTGTGAGTTAGGCCACTTGTAATGGCTCGTGACTGGAGCCGCCACCCACTGCCACCTGTCTCACCCCCACCACCACCGATCCGCCACATCATCCGCCAGCCACCCCCCTCACCCCCTTCCAACGTTCGATTTGTGGGGCCCACTATTTTTTTTTGTCCCCCCCTAAACGGCTACATAATTTAATTTTTAGTTTTTTAATTTTTTTTTTCTTTTACATATTTATTTACCTATCTATATATACTTACACATACTACACAGACAAAACCACTCAACCCACTCAACACTCTCAATCTTTATTTAAACTCAAACACTTTTATACACTCCCAATCTTCCATTCCAAAAAAAAAAAAATTGTCTCAACAAAATAACAACGATTTCTTTAACCATATGTTAAACAATCCAATCCCGTCACCGAATCATTCATCATCGAACCAAGCTAGCAATTCGTCTCCAAGCCAAACTAGTTTTTCTCAACAACAACAATTTGTCTAATCACAACAACTACCATTTCAACAACAATTACAATTTGTTCAACCACCAACACTACTATTTCAACAACAATTACAATATCAAAACATGAATCCATACTATACACAACCACAATTTTCTATCCCCCAACAACAATTCTTTTCACAATCTCAACAACAATAACTTCCAAACAATTTGTCACAACATATAACACAACTGACGCTTGAAAGCGTACCCGAAACACAACCCGAAACCGAAAAACAAAAATCTAAAAGAAAGGGAAAATCTAAAGTAGGCGAAAGAAGCGAAAAGCCGAAACGTCAATTAATGCATTGGATTTCGGAAGAAGAAGTAATTTTGGCCGAACGTTGGCTCGATGCGACGGAAAATCCAAAAATTGGAAATTCACAATCGGCCGATTCGTTTTGGACTACGGTTGTATCCAACTATAATCAAGTCGCCGATCGAAAAAGAAACAACAATCAAATAACCGGGAAATGGACGAAAATGGCAAGAGATATCAAAGTTTTTATTAGTATTTACAACCAATTAAAAAAAATTGGCCAAGTGGAGCTAATGACGCGGATAACATTGAAGCGGCGCGTGATGAATATCGGAAGCGTCAAAGTGTCGTGTTTACGCATTAAAAAGCATGGCAAGTACTCAGAATGAAAGGACCCGTCCTAATCCATCCGGACAAAGTCCACATCGATTATGAACGATTCACAACAGTTGATTACATCGCGAGGTACTTGACCTCTATATAATACATTTTACAAACATTGCATTCATTTTTGAAAAGACAATCTTTCATTACATCTACGGTTGACGACATGCATACCATTTCATAATATATCTTACTATAATTGACTTAATAATAATCTTGATGAACTCAACGACTCGAATGCAACATCTTTTGAAATATGTCATGAATGACTCCAATTAATATCTCTAAGATGAGCAAAAGCACAGCGGAAGATTTCTTTCATACCTGAGAATAAACATGCTTTAAAGTGTCAACCAAAAGGTTGGTGAGTTCATTAGTTTATCATAAACAAACATTTCATAATTTTAATAGACCACAAGATTTCATATTTTCAATTCTCATAAATAAACGTCCCATGCATAGAGACAAAAATATCATTCGTATGGATTGAACACCTGGTAACCGACATTAACAATATGCATATAGAATATCCCCATCATTCCGGGATCCTCCTTCGGACATGATATAAATTTCGAAGTACTAAAGCATCCGGTACTTTGGATGGGGCTTGTTGGGCCCGATAGATCTATCTTTAGGATTCGTGTCAATTAGGGTGTCTGTTCCCTAATTCTTAGATTACCAGACTAAATAAAAAGGGGCATATTCGATTTCGATAATTCAACCATAGAATGTAGTTTCACGTACTTGTGTCTATTTTGTAAATCATTTATAAAAATTGCGCATGTATTCTCAGCCCAAAAATATAAAGGGTAAAAAGGCAAATGAAACTCACCTGACAACTTCAGAAATAAATCACAGAGATGTGATCGAAAATCGGAATGCAAGTAACCGTAGACCCCAACCTAGAGAACATATGTTGGTCAATAAGTGTCTAATAAGCTAGGTCGGTCTATAGGGTTCGTATAGTCTTATTGCTCAAGTCCTACTCATAAATTTAGCAAAATTTAGCAAAAGTCAACAAAAGTCAAAGTAAGTCAAATGTAAGTCAAACGCAAGTCAAACACAGTCAACATAGTCAACACCAGTCAACAATCTCATAATATTACTCAAGTTGGTCAAATAGTCAAACATAGGTCAAACATAAGTTATACATTTTTATTTAGTAAAAACAATATTATTTACATATATGTATATGTAGTAACTTTACAGCTGATTTCGGGTCCCACCAAATCCGATATAATACTTTGGGTCGTGACCGTTGGAAAGTATGTCATCACACATTTCTATAGACAGTTTATTTGACAAAGACGGAGTTACAGTTTGAAAGTTATGACCTCGCGAAAACAGTCCTTCAAAACACTAAATGCTGAGTTTTGCTGTTGTTAACAGCATTGGATCAGCCCTGATGTTCCATTTCGTACTCGTTTTAGACCAGTTTAGTCTCGACAAAATCATACATATAACATATCGTTTTAAAGCTTGTCGTAAATACTTTCAATATCAATTAATGGTTTTTATCCAAACTTAGCCAATTTCAACTTATGAGTCCGCAAAGTAGGCTCGAGAGTCATTTTTGACACTTTTGTTAAAAATGCTAAAACTTTCGGTTAACGATCCAAATTTGAATTCGGCTGACCTGAGTTAACCAAATTTGTATTACAGCTCAAAAATGACATTTTAGATGTGTTGGTGACTTTCATTTTCCAAAATTATGCATATGGGTCAATTTATTCACGTTTGACCCGAATAGGTCATAAATCTCTCTTTAAACCAAAATAGACCCAAAACTCATTTTTAAAGCACCAAAACTTGCAGGCATACTTAAATCAACATATAGGATTTGTTTACGCTGACCGTTATCCATTTTGACATTTTTAGACTCAAACGGGTCAAGTGTCCAAATGGACGGTCCAAGTTCGGGTGTCCATTTTCACATGCAATTATCTCAAAATCTAGAAACTTTTAAGATACAACACCTATATGAAAACTTAACTACTAATCATGAACTTTTCAAATATAAAATCCACATTTTCCAGAACTCAAGTTAATTAAACATATTGGCCTGTTTAGTTTGTAGTTAACACGTATTGTCACAAATTTTCACGCGCGTCATACAAACATCGGACATAATTCATAACACATAAAACATGGTAACATGGAAAACTCCAGATCAAAAGTAGACTCAAAATCAATTCCAAAAAATTCAGCCAGGGCCTCATACGATGTCTACAAGTCGGGTTTCAGAAGAGGTACATTTATGGTTCGCTAAATCAGTTTCTGACTGCGCACCAATCTCGTAATGGCTATAACCGGAGCTAGGGACATGAAAATCAAGCTAGGTCAGTGGTCCTAGTTCAAGGACAAGTCAAATTACCACATATCCTTAAATGAGAAACTTTTGTTTAGCCAATTGGTACAGTTTATTCAATCAAATTGGACATTCTGTTTCAGCTCAATTCAGAAGTTACCAAATCTACGGCCTTAGTGTGCACAATGTATCGGGTTTCAGAGGTTTCAATAAACTAGACATTTATCACATAACATACAAAGTTCGATAATCCAGAAGGTCAAGGTCTCAAAAGGTGTACAACTCTTACTATAAAACTATAGGTGCATACGTTACAGATTTGGACAGAATGCAGGTTACCATTTCGACACGCACATTACTCAAGCTTCACAAATCCAAATGATGCAAGGCCTAGATGAAACGTTAACTACAACATATGAAATTTTCAGATATGCAAAGTCCTAAATCACTATCATACTTCAAATAAATTTAAAAGTCAGTTTTATAATACTGAGCAAATCAGTTTTTCATATACGATCAATTAAGCATAACGGGAGTATTACAAATCCAAATAGCATGATATCCTAGTCTAACTTGAGTATTTTTAAATCCTCTACACAATTATGATCAGTTTAAAATTCAATTCTATGTCCATTTTTCCAGAATTTGACATAATCACATATTCATCACAAAAACTTCAATCAATCATATCTTAAGCATACGGTAATGAAAATACGCGAATCTAAAGCCTAAAATTATTAATTTTTCGAGAGGATTTTAATTATATCATAATATTTAACATTCAAGAAAACCAAGTTTCTGTAACCACACAAAACAAATTCGGGATTAAACATAAACACATCAAACGAGCAATATAACACATACAATCATGTATAATCATATAGACTTGAGCAATAGACACTATATCTACCCTAATATGTAACAAAAACATGAAAACCCAAAAATTTGAGTTTTTAAAACTTACACAAATCATGAAATTGTTGGTATGGATGTGTAGAGCTCTTCGAGAGGAATCCGAATATATAAATGATTTTATGATCCATCAAGTTTTTAAGGTGTTCTTGAGTGATAAAAGATTGATGATGATGATGAATAGTAGTGGGTGTTCTTGAAAGAAAAATTGGGTGTTTGATAAAATGAATCTGGAATATAGATAGATTAGATAAGGTCACGGGTGTTTTACTGGTTAATCATGGGTATAGATATAACACGGTGTAATAATTAAATAAACTCGGGTATTAAATGTGTAGTCACGGGTTGGTATTTAATTTTTATCTGTTATCTAAAACCCAATGTATTTTAGTTTAATATGATTCAATGATTGGTTAATTTTATATTTATAAAAATTATATATATATCTATATTGTTTTAAACATTTTAAAATTCTTGACGTCATACCTAGTTGGTGTGTTTCATTTTTTTATTATATTTTTAATAAGCCTATAATTTATAAAACTCATTTTCGGATCATCGTTTATTTTAAAATCACATAAGTTCTTTTTAACTCGTTTACTATCAATTGAATGACAATTGAGCGTTACCGTTGTTTACTAAATAACTTCGAAATCACTAAATATATATTCTATACACTTTATTTATATGTATATATACTTTCTAAATAATATTTATTATATATTATTATTATTTATGTAATTAATTCTAACAATTACAATATATAATATTTCATTTTATTATGTACATATATATATATATATATATATATATATATATATATATATATATATATATAATTATATACATATCTATTTACAAGTAATCGTATTGTGAGTCGTCGGGAAAAGTCAAAGGTCAAATGGATTCATAAAAATAGTTCAAAATTTTTGAGACTCAACTTTACAGACTTTGCTTATCGTGTCGAAATCAAATAAGAATTAAGTTTAAATTTGGTCGGAAATTTTCGGGTCGTCACAGTACCTACCCGTTAAATAAATTTCATCCCGAAATTTAAGTGAGGTGGTCATGGCTAATAATAAAAATGTTTTCATGATGAATATGAGTTGATAAATAGAGTTTTATCATCTTTGAGTAATATGGGTAAAACAATTCGATTATTCGAAGAGCACGAATGAAGCTATCACAAATGATTGGATAGAGATTTAACTTTTGACGTAGTCACGATTAAATTTAGAAAATAAGGTGCTTCTTTACTTTTGACGTTGTCTTGGTTGAATTCCGGGATTCAAGGGATTTTAAGAAAATCTATGAAATCTATAAGATCTGATTTTTCGGTAAAAGAGGAAATTAGGATCTCTTTAATTAAATGTGATGATCTGCCTCGATTGCTCTGTCTGATATTTCCATTATAAATTAAATTCTTCCGTTTCATTATTCTCATCATTCCTATACTTTCTTTCTTAGTTCATACATCCAAACGATTGTGAAAATGCTTAATCCAGTTCTGACTCTTATCCTCATCCTTACTATCGCAACAATCATTCTCCTTTTCCAACTTTTACCGGAGGAATCTGTGTTCTTCAACATCGCCCTTGGGGTGATACTATTCTTAATTATACCGTGTCTTTATATTGTTATTCGTATTAATATACACGGTTTGTAATTTCTGTGTTGTTATTGGGTTTTATATCTTCCCTTATATTTCGAAGCCCCTTGCTTCTGTCTCCTATAATCATTGCCATCCACAGATAATGCTTTCTCTTATTTGCTGCGATTTATACTACTATTTACACTTCAAAGCTTTATGCTCTGTTTTCTCTTCTATCCATTAAGTACCTCAAGTAATGGTCCAGAATTCGTGGGTATGGAGTTTTGAATGAAAATGGTTAATGTTTTAAGAAGGAAATCGTAATAGCACGATTTGATTTTCAAATTTATCAACATCACGGAAGATAGAACCATCAAGAATACATTTTCTTGATATGTTCAGAAGTTAAGTAGAATGAAAGAGTTATGTAACATGGCACATGATGAGGGTGTGATCTACTGTGAACCATCATCACGTTTCATTAGAAACCTTGCATGACTTACTGTAATATAATCACGTTGGCCAAGCGTCATTATATTATACTAACTCATGCTTCAATTCCCAACACTTCTCCACAATTCATTCATAATTTATACTTAGATTTTACAGAAGTTTTCAATATAATGAAATACAGAAAACACGAAGAGGTAGATAATTTCGGACAAGAATATTTATGAAAATATCCTCAGAAATATCGAAGATATTTATGATGATATTTTGGAATTTCTAAGTTCGAAGGTTGATGAAGAAAAATTTTCCGCAAGATTTTAACATGACTTCGGAGCAAGATATTCTTTAAAGATTTCATCGGATCAAGAATTACTTGGATTCTTTGAATATAGGGGTTGGTCCTTGTATTTGTCATTGGTCTCCTTCATGGTTAACTCAATCTGTTTTTCTGTACCAAATTTTCTATCGAGCGTTCCTAACACTCCTTTCTTTATCATCAAACTTTTAGCCGTTTAGACCATCTACCATTTTTCTGTTTCCTTTGCATTTAATGCTACGATATCTGAATCATCGGTTATCAATTTGAGGTGGTTTCAGGAGAACTGTGTTTTAGATGATTAAACGCTGATGGTAATATGATGGAATATGAAAGGTTCCCCGATAACAATAAAAGAGCACGCATATATATCAAGATTATAATTAGGTTGTTTCGAACGAAAAATTGAAGTTGACTTGTTGGAGCTGTGAAAAAATTGGCTAATTTGGAAAGAGATTGCAAAGTTATTTTCGGTAATAATAACGCTAAAGGAATTAGCACAGCTACGCGTTAAACGTTTATTTAGTTTCTGAGAGTTTTTCAGGTATACTACTATATGCATAAATCTTTCCTTCCGTAGATGAAGTGCGGTTGGTTCATCCTCTCGATTGAGGAGTTTTCAAGAATCGTTTGAACGCGGATTGTAATCGTCAAGATACAAATGAGGTTTAAGATGAAATCAAGTGGCAAACTTGAAGAATGGTTTAGTTTCATATATTATAATCAATATTTTAATTCATTTTAATTGTCCAATCTTATTAGTCCACAGTCGATAGTCCACAGTTGACAGTCCAATAATTCATACAAAGTTTAATATATAATATTCGAATTTATTAATAAGTGTCGTGACCCGTATATGTCTCGGACTCGATCACAACTCAAACTATATATATTATTGTAGAATCAACCTCAACCCTGTTTAGAGAACTCGATCATTACTGCATATAGAGTGTCTATGGTTATTATAAATAATATATATAGATGCGTCGATATGATATGTCAAAACCTTGTATACGTGTCCCGATATTTAAAGTGCGTAAAATAAATAACAGAAATTAAATGACGATAAATAAAATTGCGAGAATTAAAATTGCGATAAATAAAATGTAGTCAGTTAGCTAGGAACAGTTAGCTAGGATTTTGTTAGCGTGGATTCTTAACAATATTCTCATAGTTAATTTGTTTGTTTCTAATAAATTTTATTTTGTCCAATGTTTTCTTCATTATGCCACTTGTTGGATTCTGATAGATCAAAATTCAAATATGAAATTGAATGAAAATGGTTATTCTGTGGTGAATGGATACGTATATCGGTGGATGTAAGTAGAATAGTAAATGACTGTTGAATCAGATTTAAAGAATGTACAGTGTAACTTATTAATGTGAAATTTAAATATTCCTCGGGTATTACCTACCCGTTGAAATATTTTCACCATTATTAGTTTGTACAAAAGAATTTTAATTACAATCTTTATGAAAATATACTTACATATATATTTTCTTCAGATGTAATCATGAATTTAATGGGTCAATATGATATTAGACTTATTTGATTTACCGTTAGAATATGAATATATAATCTCTTAAAATATTAAAGATTATATAATCACCATGTCGAACGAAGATAAATAATGTAGAATGATTCGTAGAATGATGATTATGCTCGAGGTACAGAATGAGATATTGGGGCATGTGATGTTGAAACTTGTGTTGTTGGTGATACTGTTGATGCCGGTGATGTTGTTGAAGCTGGTACGTTTTGCACCATATTCTTCAAATTGATTACTCGATCTCGAAGTTCGTTGACTTCTTGTATTACTCCGGAATAATTGTCGGTCAGAACGAGCAGATGAGTAAGGTTCAAGTTCTTCGCCCAGTGAACAATATGGTGGGTGAAAGAGATCGATTCTTCTTGTCTCCAATGATTAAGTAGACTACGAACTCATCATATGAATTGGGGATGGTTGGTTGGTTGATTCATTCTGGTGACGCTGCTTTCGGAGCTTAGGTGAACGTCCACGTCGGAATAGCTGTCGGAATAACTATCAGAATAGTTATCGGAATTCGAGGGACTCGAACTGGTTGAAGGATTCATCCCGTACGATCAGATGAAGGATTTTCGAGAATAATTAGATTATAGGATGTAGATTAGTACCCTGCAATACATAATTTACATATGCATATATAATACTAAAATCCCATAAGTTACGGAGGAATCTACGAAAGCTGTCAGGCAAAGATAACAATAACAGGTACGCTAAGATATGAAGTAGCAGATACGTTAAGATATGAATTTTTTTTTGGTCTATACACTATTCATGCCATCATTGCAGTAAGATGTGTCTAGACTAAGAATGATAAGCAAGTAATTTCCTAAGGATGATAAGCAGATGATTTCCGACAAAAATGATAAGCAAAACTTTTAACATGCAGACACGGTCGAAGTCCAGACTCACTATTGCATCCTAACGATTTATCAGTTAGACACACTAATGTAGACCTGGTTCGCTAAGACCATCGCTCTGATACCAACTGAAAGGACCCGTCCTAATCCATCCGGATAAAGTCCACATCGATTATGAACGATTCACAACAGTTGATTACATCGCGAGGTACTTGACCTCTATATAATACATTTTACAAAAATTGCATTCATTTTTGAAAAGACAATCTTTCATTACATCTACGGTTGACGACATGCATACCATTTCATAATATATCTTACTATAATTGACTTAATAATAATCTTGATGAACTCAACGACTCGAATGCAACATCTTTTGAAATATGTCATGAATGACTCCAATTAATATCTCTAAGATGAGCAAAAGCACAGCGGAAGATTTCTTTCATACCTGAGAATAAACATGCTTTAAAGTGTCAACCAAAAGGTTGGTGAGTTCATTAGTTTATCATAAACAAACATTTCATAATTTTAATAGACCACAAGATTTCATATTTCCAATTCTCATAAATAAACGTCCCATGCATAGAGACAAAAATATCATTCGTATGGATTGAACACCTGGTAACCGACATTAACAATATGCATATAGAATATCCCCATCATTCCGGGATCCTCCTTCGGACATGATATAAATTTTGAAGTACTAAAGCATCCGGTACTTTGGATGGGGCTTGTTGGGCCCGATAGATCTAGCTTTAGGATTCGTGTCAATTAGGGTGTCTGTTCCCTAATTCTTAGATTACCAGACTAAATAAAAAGGGGCATATTCGATTTCGATAATTCAACCATAGAATGTAGTTTCACGTACTTGTGTCTATTTTGTAAATCATTTATAAAAATTGTGCATGTATTCTCAGCCCAAAAATATAAAGGGTAAAAAGGCAAATGAAACTCACCTGACAACTTCAGAAATAAATCACAGAGATGTGACCGAAAATCGGAATGCAAGTAACCGTAGACCCCAACCTAGAGAACATATGTTGGTCAATAAGTGTCTAATAAGCTAGGTAGGTCTATAGGGTTCGTATAGTCTTATTGCTCAAGTCCTACTCATAAATTTAGCAAAATTTAGCAAAAGTCAACAAAAGTCAAAGTAAGTCAAATGTAAGTCAAACGCAAGTCAAACACAGTCAACATAGTCAACACCAGTCAACAATCTCATAATATTACTCAAGTTGGTCAAATAGTCAAACATAGGTCAAACTTAAGTTATACATTTTTATTTAGTAAAAACAATATTATTTACATATATGTATATGTAGTAACTTTACAGCTGATTTCGGGTCCCACCAAATCCGATATAATACTTTGGGTTGTGACCGTTGGAAAGTATGTCATCACACCTTTCTATAGACAGTTTATTTGACAAAGACGGAGTTACAGTTTGAAAGTTATGACCTCGCGAAAACAGTCCTTCAAAACACTAAATGCTGAGTTTTGCTGTTGTTAACAGCATTGGATCAGCCCTGATGTTCCATTTTCGTACTCGTTTTAGACCAGTTTGTATCGACAAAATCATACATATAACATATCATTTTAAAGCTTGTCGTAAATACTTTCAATATCAATTAATGGTTTTTATCCAAACTTAGCCAATTTCAACTTATGAGTCCGCAAAGTAGGCTCGAGAGTCATTTTTGACACTTTTGTTAAAAATGCTAAAACTTTCGGTTAACGATCCAAATTTGAATTCGGCTGACCTGAGTTAACCAAATTTGTATCACAGCTCAAAAATGACATTTTAGATGTGTTGGTGACTTTCGTTTTCCAAAATTATGCATATGGGTCAATTTATTCACGTTTGACCCGAATAGGTCATAAATCTCTCTTTAAACCAAAATAGACCCAAAACTCATTTTTAAAGCACCAAAACTTGCAGGCATACTTAAATCAACATATAGGATTTGTTTACGCTGACCGTTATCCATTTTGACATTTTTAGACTCAAACGGGTCAAGTATCCAAATGGACGGTCCAAGTTCGGGTGTCCATTTTCGCATGCAATTATCTCAAAATCTAGAAACTTTTAAGATACAACACCTATATGAAAACTTAACTACTAATCATGAACTTTTCAAATATAAAATCCACATTTTCCAGAACTCAAGTTAATTAAACATATTGGCCTGTTTAGTTTGTAGTTAACACGTATTGTCACAAATTTTCACGCGCGTCATACAAACATCGGACATAATTCATAACACATAAAACATGGTAACATGGAAAACTCCAGATCAAAAGTAGACTCAAAATCGATTCCAAAAAATTCAGCCAGGGCCTCATACGATGTCTACAAGTCGGGTTTCAGAAGAGGTACATTTATGGTTCGCTAAATCAGTTTCTGACTGCGCACCAATCTCGTAATGGCTATAACCGGAGCTAGGGACATGAAAATCAAGCTAGGTCAGTGGTCCTAGTTCAAGGACAAGTCAAATTACCACATATCCTTAAATGAGAAACTTTTGTTTAGCCAATTGGTACAGTTTATTCAATCAAATTGGACATTCTGTTTCAGCTCAATTCAGAAGTTACCAAATCTACGGCCTTAGTGTGCACAATGTATCGGGTTTCAGAGGTTTCAATAAACTAGACATTTATCACATAACATACAAAGTTCGATAATCCAGAAGGCCAAGGTCTCAAAAGGTGTACAACTCTTACTATAAAACTATAGGTGCATACGTTACAGATTTGGACAGAATGCAGGTTACCATTTCGACACGCACATTACTCAAGCTTCACAAATCCAAATGATGCAAGGCCTAGATGAAACATTAACTAAAACATATGAAATTTTCAGATATGCAAAGTCCTAAATCACTATCATACTTCAAATAAATTTAAAAGTCAGTTTTATAATACTGAGCAAATCAGTTTTTCATATACGATCAATTAAGCATAACGGGAGTATTACAAATCCAAATAGCATGATATCCTAGTCTAACTTGAGTGTTTTTAAATCCTCTACACAATTATGATCAGTTTAAAATTCAATTCTATGTCCATTTTTCCAGAATTTGACATAATCACATATTCATCACAAAAACTTCAATCAATCATATCTTAAGCATACGGTAATGAAAATACGCGAATCTAAAGCCTAAAATTATTAATTTTTCGAGAGGATTTTAATTATATCATAATATTTAACATTCAAGAAAACCAAGTTTCTGTAACCACACAAAACAAATTCGGGATTAAACATAAACACATCAAACGAGCAATATAACACATACAATCATGTATAATCATATAGACTTGAGCAATAGACACTATATCTACCCTAATATGTAACAAAAACATGAAAACCCAAAAATTTGAGTTTTTAAAACTTACACAAATCATGAAATTTTTGGTATGGATGTGTAGAGCTCTTCGAGAGGAATCCGAATATATAAACGATTTTATGATCCATCAAGTTTTTAAGGTGTTCTTGAGTGATAAAAGATTGATGATGATGATGAATAGTAGTGGGTGTTCTTGAAAGAAAAATTGGGTGTTTGATAAAATGAATCTGGAATATAGATAGATTAGATAAGGTCACGGGTGTTTTACTGGTTAATCACGGTTATAGATATAACACGGTGTAATAATTAAATAAACTCGGGTATTAAATGTGTAGTCACGGGTTGGTATTTAATTTTTATCTGTTATCTAAAACCCAATGTATTTTAGTTTAATATGATTCAATGATTGGTTAATTTTATATTTATAAAAATTATATATATATATCTATATTGTTTTAAACATTTTAAAATTCTTGACGTCATACCTAGTTGGTGTGTTTCATTTTTTTATTATATTTTTAATAAGCCTATAATTTATAAAACTCATTTTCGGATCATCGTTTATTTTAAAATCACATAAGTTCTTTTTAACTCGTTTACTATCAATTGAATGACAATTGAGCATTACCGTTGTTTACTAAATAACTTCGAAATCACTAAATATATATTCTATACACTTTATTTATATGTATATATACTTTCTAAATAATATTTATTATATATTATTATTATTTATGTAATTAATTCTAACAATTACAATATATAATATTTCATTTTATTATTTACATATATATATATATATAATTATATACATATCTATTTACAAGTAATCGTATTGTGAGTCGTCGGGAAAAGTCAAAGGTCAAATGGATTCATAAAAATAGTTCAAAATTTTTGAGACTCAACTTTACAGACTTTGCTTATCGTGTCGAAATCAAATAAGAATTAAGTTTAAATTTGGTCGGAAATTTTCGGGTCGTCACACAGAAGGTGTTCGAAGTTTTCTGTCCCGGATGGCATAATGACATCCCATAGGCGTCCAATACCCGAGTCACCGATCACTTTGGGGGACGACCAACCTTTAAGGGTTGATCCAAACCCCGATCACACTACTTTATTCGGGGAAGATGCAATCCGGTGTCCACCGGGTCGACTAGCCAGTAGAAAAAGCCGAAAGAGTTCGGCTTCGTCCGATGCCGTCTCGTCTTGTTCATCCGAAGAAGTTCGTTCTCAACTGTTGGTCGCCCAAAAAGAAATTGCTTTAACTCAAAAACAAAAATGGCAATCGTCTTTAATGAAAAAAATAATGAATCGCGCCTTTTGAATTTTCAACACAAGCATCAACCCGGACTTGCCAACGGAAGACCAACAAATACTTCAAAAGTATCGACAAAAAATGAAGACGATCTTGTTAACCGACGAAGACACCGAAGAAAAACAAAACGAAGACGAAGACGAAGATTTCATTTCACCAAAAAAGGTGAAAAATCGAAATTACTGTTAAGTCTACAATGTGTAGATGTAATTTGTCCATTTTCCATGTAATTAGTTCATTAGCACCTAGAGTATAAATAGTTCACCTAGCTTAGTCATCAAGCTAACCCTAGCCATTTTCCCTCTCACTTGTTCAATTCAACCTACACCTTAGAAAACACATAGTTACCATTTTCTCTCTAATTGTGTATCCTTGATCTTACATGAGTGTGATATGAACATGAATTGCTTACTAGTGTTTACTATTGTTCTATTCATCATCATCATTCTGTTTTACATGTTCATATAGGTATAGATACATATACATACTGCATATACATATATTCTACAGTTGTAAATCATATAGGTATAGATACATATACATACTGCATATACATATATTCTATTGTTATAAACATTCAATCAGAATTAGCACGAATTAGATCTTGTTTCAGTGAAATACAATTACCCTCGGTACTATTCATAACTTTCGCCTAATAAATAGTATATTAAAATAGTTCCAGGGGTATTTTTGTCTTTTCCACAAATGGGTCACCTCACTTGAAATGTCCCATTCATATTGATTATAAACGTTCCATATTAATTGATTTCGTCGCGAGGTTTTGACCTCTATATGAGACGTTTTTCAAAGACTGCATTCGTTTTTAAAACAAATCATAACCTCTATTTTTATCGACAAAGGTTTAAAAACCATAACATAGATTATCAAGTGATGATAATCTAAAAGATAACGTTTTACACACGATCATTCATATTGGTTTACAATAATATTATACAACAAAATAAATCTTCGAATGCAGTTTTTAAACATTATTATACAAGCATGCTGACTCCAAATCTTATCCTTAAATTAGCATGCAACAGCGGAAGCTCTTAATAATCACCTAAGAATAAACATGCTTTAAACATCAACAAAAATGTTGGTGAGTTATAGGTTTAATCTATATATATCAAATTGTAATTAATAGACCACAAGATTTCATATTTCCATTTCTCATAAACAACATGCATGCATATAGCAATCTGCATAAAAATCATTCATATGGTGAACACCTGGTAATCGACATTAACAGAACGCGTCTGGAATATCCCCATCATTCCGAGACTCTCATCGGACATGATAAAATCGAAGTACTAAAGTATCTGTAACTCGGATGGGGTTTGTTAGGCCCAATAGATCTATCTTTAGGATTCGCGTCAATTAGGGTGTATGTTCCCTAATTCTTAGATTACCAGACTAAAAGGGTGATATTCGATTTGATAATCCAACCATAGAATGTAGTTTCGATTACTTGTGTCTATTTTGTAAAACATTATAAAACTGCATGTATTCTCATCCCAAAAATATTAGATTTTAAAAGTGGGACTATAACTCACATTCACCGATTATCAATTCGTCGAGAATTAGACTTGGCCACGGGTTGATTCACGAACCTATAACAAATATATACATATATATCAAAGTATGATCGAAATATATTCACAATATTTTCTTTATTACGTGTTGATGATTTAAGTTGTCCAGTTAGCAGTCCAACGTTAGTAGTCCACAATTAGTCGTACATGAATAATTTAATATATATCTTGAATCAATCCACGGCCCAGTGTATACATATCTCAGGCTATATCACAACTCAAACTATATATATATATTTTGGAATCAACCTCAACCCTGTATAGCTAACTCCAGCATTTGCATATAGAGTGCCTATGGTTGTTCCGAAATATATATATAGATGGGTCGATATGATATGTCGATACATTGTATACGTGTCTATGGTATCTCAAGATTACATAATATACAATATAAGTTGATTAAGTTATGGTTGGAATAGATTTGTTATAAAGTTTCACGTAGCTAAAATAAGCAAATTTATCCAATCTTGTTTTACCCGCCATTTCTTCGTTTCAAATTCGTTTTAAGTGATTCAAGTTGCTATGGTTTCATATTGAACCAAAGATTACTAATCTAAACATAAAAAGTATAGATTTATAGTCGGAAATATGAGTTACAAGTCGTTTTTATAAGAGGTAGTCATTTCAGTCGAAAGAAGGACGTCTTGATGACCATTTTGAAAAACATACTTTCACTTTAAGTTTAACCATGATTTTTGGATATAGTTTCATGTTCATAAGAAAAATCATTTTTCCAGAAGTATAGCTTTTAAATCAAAGTTTCTCATAGTTTTTAATTATCCAAACCAAAACAGCCCCCGGTTTTACTACAACGGCGTATGTCCGGTTTTACGGTGTTTATCGTGTTTCCAGGTTTTAAATCATTAAGTTAGCATATCATATAGATATAGAACATGTGTTTGGTTGATTTTAAGAGTTAAGTTAGAAGGATTAACTTTTTTTGCGAACAAGTTTAGAATTAACTAAACTATGTTCTAGTGATTTACAAGTTATAATCTTCAAATAAGATAGTTTTATACATATGAATTGAATGATGTTATGAACATCATTACTACCTTAAGTTTAGTAGGTAAACCTACTGGAAATAAGAAAAATAGATCTAGCTTCAAAGGATCCTTGGATGGCTTGAAAATTCTTGAAGCAGAATCATGACACGAAAACAAGTTCAAGTAAGATTTCCACTCGAAATAAGATTGTTATAGTTATAGAAATTTAATCAAAGTTTGAATATGAGTATTACCTTGAATTAGAAAGATATATTACTGTAAATAAAAAATATTTCTTGAGATTAGATGATCACATGAAATGGATTTGTAAGATTGGAAGTAAGCTAGTAAGCTTGAAAGTATTTGTGACGTGTTCTTGAATGATAATGTTTCTTGATTGTAATTGAAGCTAGATTGACCTATATGATCATTATTACTGAATTATAGACGTTCTTAAGCTTAGAGAGAGTTAGGATGGAGAGAATTTGGATTAGAAAATCAAAGAAATGTGATGTGTGTGTTGTTTGAAAAAAATGCCTATTGCTTAGTCAATATAAGGTTACTAGTTTTTGTTTTCATGCTCATAAGTCATGCTAGTTGTCAAATAATGGTTCCCACATGTTTAATTACTCACATGTGCTGCTAAAGAGTTGATGATTGAAGTGTATATACCAATAGTAAATACATCTAGAAGCTGTGTATTGTACGAGTACATATACGGGTACATACGAGTAGAATTGTTGATGAAAATGAATGAGAATGTAATTGTAAGTATTTTTGTTAAATGGAAGTACTTTGATATGTGTCTTGAAGTCTTTCAAAAGTGTTCAAATACATTTAAATACATTACATGTATATACATTTTAATGGAGTCGTTTAGTTATCGATAGTCGTTACATGTAAGTGTTGTTTTGAAACCTTTAATGTTAACGATCTCATTTAATGTTGTTAATCCATTGTTTATTATATCTAATGAGATGTTAAATTATTACATTATCATACTAACATGATGTATGAATATATCTTAATATGATATATATACATTAAAATGTCGTTACAGCGATAATCGTTACGTATATGACCCGTTTCGAAATCCTTAAGTTAGTAGTCTTGTTTTTACTTATGTAGTTCATTGTTAACACACTTATTGATATATGTAATTATCATTTTATCATGTTAAATATAGTGTAACAATATCTTAACATGATTCATATATATTTAATAAGGCGTTGTTATAACGATAATCGTTATATGTATCGTTTCGAGTTTCTTACGTCAATAGTCTCATTTTTATGTGTATAACTCATTGTTAATATACTTAATGAGATACTTGATCATCATTATATCATGTTAAACATATATATATATATATATATATATATATATATATATATATATATATATATATATATATATATATATATATATATATATATATATATATATATATATATATATATCATCATGTCATATACAAATTATAACGTTCGTGAATCATCGGTCAAACTAGGTGGTCAAACATTTATATAATTTCTGTTTCAATTAATCAAGTCTTAACAAGTTTGATTGCTTAACATGTTGGAAACATTTATTCATGAAAATATAGTTTTCATTTAATATATAATCATGGAACAGTTCGGAAAAGTTCGGGTCACTATAGTACCTACCCGTTAAATAAATTTCGTCCCGAAATTTTTAGCGGTTGAAGGTGTTGGCTCCTCTTCTGGAAACAAGTGCAGGTATTTCTTCTTCATCTGATCTTCACGTTCCCAGGTGAACTCAGGTCCTCTACGAGCATTCCATTGAACCTTAATGATTTTTATTTTATTTTGCTTGAGTCTTTTAACCTCACTATCCATTATTTCGACGAGTTCTTCAATGAATTGAAGTTTTTCGTTGACTTAGATTTCGTCTAACGGAATAGTGAGATCTTCTTTAGCAAAACATTTCTTCAAATTCGAGACGTAGAAAGTGTTATGTACAGTCGCGAGTTGTTGAGGTAACTCAAGTCGGTAAGCTACCGGTCCGACACGATCAATAATCTTGAATGGCCCAATGTACCTTGGATTTAGTTTCTCCTGTTTATTAAATCGAACAACTCCTTTCCGAGGTGAAACTTTAAGCATGACCATCTCTCCAATTTCAAATTCTATATCTTTTTTTTAAGGTCCGCGTAACTCTTTTCTCGACTTTGGGCGGCTTTCATTCGTTGTTGAATTTGAATGATTTTCTCGGTAGTTTCTTGAATAATTTCTGGGCCCATAATTTGTCTATCTCCCCCCTCATTCCAACAAATCAGAGACCTGCACTTTCTACCATAAAGGGCCTCAAACGGTGCCATCTCAATACTTGAATGATAACTGTTGTTGTAAGAAAATTCTGCTAACGGTAGGTGTCGATCCCAACTGTTTTCGAAATCAATAACACATGCTCGTAGCATGTTTTCTAAGGTCTGTATCATCCTTTCACTTTGCCCATCAGTTTGTGGATGATAGGCAGTACTCATGTCTAGACGAGTCCCTAATGCTTGTTGCAACGTCTGCCAGAACCTTGAAACAAATCTGCCATCCCTATCAGAGATAATAGAGACAGGTATTCCATGTCTGGAGACGACTTCTTTCAAGTATAATCACGTCAACTTCTCCATTTTGTCATCTTCTCTCATTGGCAAAAAATGTGCTGATTTGGTAAGACGATCGACTATTACCCAAATAGTATCATAACCACTTACAGTCCTTGGAAATTTAGTAATAAAATCCATAGTAATGTTTTCCCATTTCCATTCTGGGATTTCAGGTTGCTGAAGTAGACCTGATAGTTTCAGATGTTCATCTTTGACTTTAGAACATGTCAAACATTCTCCTACATATCTTGCAATATCGGCTTTCATACCCGGCCACCAGAAATGTTTCTTGAGATCCTTGTACATCTTTCTCGCTCCTAGATGTATTGAGTATCTGGTTTTATGTGCTTCCTTAAGTACCATTTCTCTCACATCTCCAAACTTTGGTACCCAAATTCTTTCAGCCCTATATCGGGTTCCGTCTTCTTGAATATTAAGATGTTTCTCTGATCCTTTATGTATTTCATTCTTCAACTTCCCTTCTTTTACAACTACCTGTTGTGCCTCCTTTATTTGAGTAGTAAGGTTAGTACGAATAATTATATTCATAGCTTTTACCCGTATAGGTTCTCTGTTCTTTCTACTCAAAGCGTCGGCTACCACATTCGCCTTCCCCGGGTGATATCGAATCTCAAAATCGTAATCATTCAACAACTCAATCCACCTACGCCGTCTCATATTCAGTTGCTTCTGATTAAATATATGTTAGAGACTTTTGTGATCGGTATATATAATACTTTTGACCCATATAAGTAATGCCCCCAAGTCTTTAATGCAAAAACAACAGCGTCCAATTCCAAATCGTGAGTCGTATAATTTTGCTCGTGAATCTTCAATTGTCTAGACGCATAAGCAATTACCTTCGTTCGTTGCATTAATACACAACCAAGACCTTGCTTCAAAGCATCACAATAAATCACAAAATCATCATTCCCTTTCGGTAATGATAATATAGGTGCCGTAGTTAGCTTTTTATTTAACAATTGAAACGCTTTCTCTTGTTCATCCTTCCATTAAAATTTCTTCCCTTTATGCGTTAATGCAGTCAAGGGTTTTGCTATTTTAGAAAAATCTTGGATGAATCTTCTGTAGTAACCGGCCAATCCTAAAAATTGGTGTATATGCTTCGGAGTTTTCGGGGTTTCCCACTTTTCAACGGTTTTAATCTTTGCCGGATCCACCTTAATACCTTCTTTGTTCACTATATGGCCAAGGAATTGAACTTCTTCCAACCAAAATGCACACTTTGAAAACTTAGCATACAGTTTTTCTTTCCTCAACAATTCTAGTACTTTTCTCAAATGTTCTTCGTGCTCTTGATCATTCTTTGAGTAAATAAGTATGTCATCAATAAAAACAATGACAAACTTGTCAAGGTATGGTCCACACACTCATTTTATGAGGTCCATGAACACAGCTGGTGCGTTAGTCAACCCAAACGGCATAACCATAAACTCGTAATGACCATAACGTGTTCTGAAAGCAGTCTTTGGAATATCGTCTTCCTTCACCCGCATTTGATGATACCCGGAACGTAAATCAATCTTTGAATAAACCGACGAGCCTTGTAGTTGATCAAATAAGTTGTTGATTCTCGGTAGTGGATAACGGTTATTGATGGTAAGCTTGTTCAATTCTATGTAATCGATACTCAATCTGAACGAACCATCCTTCTTCATGACAAACAACACCGGTGCTCCCCATGGTGATGTGCTTGGTCGAATAAAACCACGCTCCAAAAGTTCTTGTAATTGACTTTGGAGTTCCTTCATTTCGCTGGGTGCGAGTCTGTATGGATCACGAACTATTGGTGCAGCTCCTGGTACAAGATCTATTTGAAATTCAATGGATCGGTGTGGAGGTAGTCCCGGTAATTCTTTCGGAAATACGTCAGTAAATTCTTTTGCGACAAGAACATCATTGATGTTCTTTTCTTCGGTTGCTCTTTTCTCGACATGTGCTAAAATGGCATAGAAACCTTTTATTATTAGTTTTTGCGCCTTCAGGTTACTAATAAGATTTTACTTCACGTTGCTCTTTTCTCCGTACACCATTAAGGGTTTTCCTTTTTCTCGTACAATGCGAATCGCATTTTTGTAACATACGACCTCTGCTCTCTCCGTTTTCATCCAGTCCATGCCAATTATTATGTCAAAACTTCCTAACTCTACTGGTATCAAATTAATTTTAAACGTTTCACCAACCAGTTTAATTTCACGATTCCGACATATTTTATCTGCTGACATTAATTTACCGTTTGCTAATTCGAGTAAAAATTTATTATCCAAGGGCGTTAATGGACCACCTAATTTGGCACAAAATTCTCTACTCATATAGCTCTTATCCACACCCGAATCAAATAAAACATAAGCAGGTTTATCGTTAATAAGAAACGTACCCGTAACAAGCTCCGGGTCTTCCTGCGCTTCTGCCACGTTGATGTTGAAGACTCTCCCACGGTTTTGCCCATTATTGTTTTCCCGATTTGGGCACGTATATTTGTAGTGGCCCTTCTTCCCGCATCCGAAACAAGTAACGTTGATATTTTCTGTTATATTATTCCTTGGTCCGTAAACATCACACTTTGCTGCACTATGACCAGTTCTATTACACTTGGTGCAAACTGTCAGGCATAACCCAGCCGGATGGTACCCTTCACACCTTTTGCATGGCTGTTTCTGATTCTTCTTATTGCTGGGATTGTTGTTGTGGCGGTTGTTGTTGTTGTTGAAATGGTTGTTATAGTTGTTGTTGTTGAGACGTTTATTGTAATTATTGTTGGGATTGCGATTGTTGTTGTTGTGATTTATGTGGCGGTTGTTGGGATAGTTGTTACGATTGTGGTTGTGATTGTTGTTGTATTGGTGACCCATGCCACCGGTTTCCTCCCACTTTCTCTTGAGTTGTTTCGTGTTGACCTCTTCGGCCGTTTGCTTTTTAATTCTTCCTTCGATCTGGTTTATGAGCTTGTGAGCCATTCGACTTGCCTTTTGTATTGAGGCGGGCTCGTTTGTACTCACATCTTCCTGGATCCTTTCTGGTAACCCTTTCACAAACGCGTCGATCTTCTCTTCTTCATCCTCGAACGCTTTTGGACACTATAAGCACAACTCTGTGAACCTTCGTTAGTACGAGGTAATGTCGAAACCTTGCATTTGTAATCCTCTAAGCTCCGCCTTGAGCTTATTGACTTCGTTTCTGGGACGGTACTTTTCGTTTATCAAGTGCTTGAATGCTGACCACGGTAGTGCGTAAGCAGTATCTTGTCCCACCTGCTCGAGATAGGTGTTCCACCATGTTAACGCTGCACCTGTGAAGGTGTGCGTAGCGTACTTTACTTTTTCTTCTTCAATACACTTACTTATGGAAAACACCGATTCGACCTTTTCAGTCCACCGTTTTAATCCGATTGGACCATCGGTTCCATCAAATTCCAGCGGTTTGCAGGCAGTGAATTCTTTGTAGGAGCATCCTCCACGAGTTCTTGTGGCGTTTGTTCAGTTGCTGGATTTAGAGTTATTGTTATTATTTTGCATTGCAGCCTGCACTGCAGTTATGTTCGCAGCAAGAAAGGTACGGAATTCTTCTCCGCTCATACTCATGGTGTGTCGAGTAGTTGGTGCCATTTCCTTCAAAAATAGCCAAAAGAAGTGAGTTAATCATATAGAATATCAAGAGTAGTCAATAGTATTTCATAGCATAATATGAACTTATTTATAAAAGCTCTTTCTTCATATTAGCGTTTTATAATTTTTAATTCGGGTAGTACCTACCCGTTAAGTTCATACTTAGTAGCTAATATGTCAATTCAACTACTACAATTCTATATGAAAAACTAATCACAAAAATATTTCATATTCAAACTTTTATACAATGTTTTGCAAACTTACAATATCGCTATTTTACATATAGCATGAAATATAGCACATAAAAACTTTGATACAAAGTAGTTGCGAAGATAATTCTAGTTAATGCGCAAGGCGTTCAGCAAAGGCAATAAAGACACGTAATTCATACGTCCAGAAAAAAGTCATGCATTCTGGTTTTACTAAGACTACTTCCCATCCTTGGTCTTGTGGAACATAACCGTTGTGACCGTTAGCAAGACAACATGTTGTAACTTTGTCAAAAGGACGAGGGTTACGTAACGTCCAACAGCCCCGTAACAACCTAAAAACCTTGTTTCTCACCCCAATTACCGAATCCGTCACTTGTGGAAATGTTTTATTTAACAGTTGTAATCTGATGTTCTTTTTCTCACTTTAGTGAGAAGCGAACATCACTAACCCGTAAGCATAACATGCTTCTATATGTTGCATGTTAGAAGCTCTTTCTAGAGCATGAAGTCCTATGTTCGGATATGTCGAGTCAAAATAAGTTCTTAACCCGTAGCATAAAATTGCATTCGGGTTCCCCGCATTAAATGCTTTAAAGTAAACACGGCGTAACTTATGGACTCCCCAATGTGATATACCCCATCTTTCAAACGAAAGCCTTTTATAAAATAAGGCATGCTTGGAACGTTCTTGAAATGTTCTACAAACTAATTTTGCCATAAATAGCTGTGCCGATGAATTCTGACCGACTCTAGACAAGATTTCATCAATCATGTCTCCGGGTAGGTCTTCTAAAATATTTGGTCGTCTATCCTTAACATCCATTTTTATGTTTTTATACTGTAAAATAGACGAGGGTTAGATTCATAAAAGATACTTATCAAACAATACAAGCAATTTTTACATATATCATAAAAGCACAAGCACACTATATTACATATATTACATCGCATGATTTCAACTTTCTTATTCAGACTCACTCGTTTCTTCTTCTTCGGACTTGGTTCATTTTACTAAATTTCTAGGGATATATTGTGATCCTCTAATACGAGCCGTTGTTTTCCACAATGGTTTAGAAAAACCTGGTGGTTTAGAGGTTCCCGGGTTATTGTTACAACTTCAGAAATACGGGTGTTGACGATACATATAAAGTTCATCGGGGTTGGAATCAGATTTCTCTATTTTGATGCCCTTTCCCTTATTATTCTCTTTTTCCTTATTAAATTGAGTTGGGGTAATTTCTATAACATCATCGGAATCCTCATCGGGATCCGATTCATCGAAAAATTAGTAATCTTCCCAATATTTTGCTTCCTTGGCGGAAACATCATTGACCATTATTAACCTTGGTCCGTTGATTGAGAATTTTCTTTTATTTAACCGTTTTACTGTAGGTATTAATATTTCCTCCTCCGGAACCTCTTCTTCTTCCGGTTCCTCTTCTTCCAGTTCCTCCTCTTTCGGTTCTTCTTCTTCCGGTTCTTCTTCTTCCGGTGCCTCTTCTTCCGGTTCTTCTTCTTATTCTTCCGGAATTTGTGAATCATCCCAAATTACATTTGACTCTTCATTATTATTAGGTGAGTCGATGGGATTTGTACTAGAGGTAGACATCTATCACACAATATCAAACACGTTAAGAGATTAATATATCACATAACATTTACATGTTAAAAATATATAGTTTCCAACAAATTTTGTTAAGCAATCATTTTTAACAAAAGGCACGGTCGAAGTCCAGACTCACTAATGCATAATAACAAACTCGATAAGACACACTAATGCAAAATTCTGGTTCTCTAAGACCAACGTTTGGATACCAACTGAAATGTCCCGTTCATATTGATTATAAACGTTCCATATTAATTGATTTCGTCGCGAGGTTTTGACCTCCGTTTTTCAAAGACTGCATTCATTTTTAAAACAAACCATAACCTTTATTTTTATTGAAAAAGGTTTAAAAACCATAACATAGATTATCAAGTGATGATAATCTAAAAGATAACGTTTTACACACGATCATTCATATTGGTTTACAATAATATTATACAACAAAATAAATCTTCGAATGCAGTTTTTAAACATTATTATACAAGCATGCTTACTCCAAATATTGTCCTTAAATTAGCATGCAACAGCGGAAGCTCTTAATAATCACCTGAGAATAAACATGCTTTAAACGTCAACAAAAATGTTGGTGAGTTATAGGTTTAATCTATATATATCAAATTGTAATTAATAGACCACAAGATTTCATATTTCCATTTCTCATAAACAACATGCATGCATATAGCAATCTGCATAAAAATCATTCATATGGTGAACACCTGGTAACCGACATTAACAGAACGCTTCTGGAATATCCCCATCATTTCGGGACTCTCATCGGACATGATAAAATCGAAGTACTAAAGCATCCGTAACCCGGATGGGGTTTGTTAGGCCCAATAGATCTATCTTTAGGATTCACGTCAATTAGGGTGTCTGTTCCCTAATTCTTAGATTACCAGACTAAAAGGGTGATATTCGATTTGATAATCCAACCATAGAATGTAGTTTCGATTACTTGTGTCTATTTCGTAAAACATTATAAAACTGCATGTATTCTCATCCCAAAAATATTAGATTTTAAAAGTGGGACTATAACTCACATTCACCGATTATCAATTTGTCGAGAATTAGACTTGGCCACAGGTTGATTCACGAACCTATAACAAATATATACATATATATCAAAGTATGATCGTAATATATTTACAATATTTTTTTTATTACGTGTTGATGATTTAAGTTGTCCAGTTAGCAGTCCAACGTTAGTAGTCCACAATTAGTCGTTCATGAATAATTTAATATATATCTTGAATCAATCCACGACCCAGTGTACACATATCCCAGGCTAGATCACAACTCAAACTATATATATATTTTGGAATCAACCTCAACCCTGTATAGCTAACTTCAGTATTTGCATATAGAGTGCCTATGGTTGTTCCGAAATATATATATAGATGGGTCGATATGATATGTTGAAACATTGTATACGTGTCTATGGTATCTCAAGATTACATAATATACAATATAAGTTGATTAAGTTATGGTTGGAATATGAAATGTCCCATTCATATTGATTATAAACGTTCCATATTAATTGATTTCGTTGCGAGGTTTTGACCTCTATATGAGACGTTTTTCAAAGATTGTATTCATTTTTAAAACAACCATACCCTTTATTTTATCAATAAAGATTTCAAAAGCATTACGTAGATTATCAAATAATGATAATCTAAAATATACTGTTTACACACGACCATTACATATTGGTTTACAATAGAAATATATTACATCGACATATGTTTCTTAAATGCAGTTTTTACACAATATCATACAAACATGGACTCCAAATCTTGTCCTTACTTTAGTATGCAACAATGGAAGCTCTTAGTATTCACCTGAGAATAAACATGCTTTAAACGTCAACAAAAATGTTGGTGAGTTATAGGTTTAACCTATATATATATATATCAAATCGTAACAATAGACCACAAGATTTCATATTTCAATAAGCATCCCATACATAGAGATAAAAATCATTCATATGGTGAACACCTGGTAATCGACATTAACAAGATGCATATATAAGAATATCCCCATCATTCCGGGACACCCTTCGGATATGATATAAATTTCGAAGTACTAAAGCATCCGGTACTTTGGATGGGGTTTGTTAGGCCCAATAGATATATCTTTAGGATTCGCGTCAATTAGGGTGTCTGTTCCCTAATTCTTAGATTACCAGACTTAATAAAAAGGGGCATATTCGATTTCGATAATTCAACCATAGAATGTAGTTTCACGTACTTGTGTCTATTTTGTAAATCATTTATAAAACCTGCATGTATTCTCATCCCAAAAATATTAGATTTTAAAAGTGGGACTATACCTCACTTTCACAGATTTTTACTTCGTCGAGAAGTAAGACTTGGCCACTAGTCGATTCACGAACCTATAACAAATATGTACATATATATCAAAGTATGTTCAAAATATATTTACAACACTTTTAATACATTTTGATGTTTTAAGTTTATTAAGTCAGCTGTCCTCGTTAGTAACCTACAACTAGTTGTCCACAGTTAGATGTACAGAAATAAATCGATATATATTATCTTGAATCAATCCACAACCCAGTGTATACACGTCTCAGGCTAGATCACAACTCAAAGTATATATATTGTTGGAATCAACCTCAACCCTGTATAGCTAACTCCCACATTACTGCATATAGAGTGTCTATGGTTGTTCCAAATAATATATACACATGGGTCGATATGATATGTCAAAACATTTGCATACGTGTCTATGGTATCCCAAGATTACATAATATATTAGAATACATGTATAATACAATATAAGTTAGCTAGGATATGATTTGTTTAGAATTGTTAATATTTCCCGTAGCTACAAAAATAAAAAATATCCAATCTTGTTTTACCCATAACTTCTTCATTTTAAATCCGTTTTGAGTGAATCAAATTGCTTTGGCTTCATATTGAACTCTATTTTATGAATATAAACAGAAAAAGTATAGGTTTATAGTCGGAAATATAGGTTACAAGTCATTTTTGTAAGAGGTAGTCATTTCAGTCGAAAGAACGACGTCTTGATGACCATTTTGAAAAACATACTTCCACTTTGAGTTTAACCATGATTTTTGGATATAGTTTCATGTTCATAAGAAAAATCATTTTCCCAGAAGAACAACTTTTAAATCAAAGTTTATCATAGTTTTTAATTATCAAACCTAAAACAGCCCGCGGTGTTACTACGACGGCGTAAATCCGGTTTTACGGTGTTTTTCGTGTTTCCAGGTTTTAAATCATTAAGTTAGCATATCATATAGATATAGAAAATGTGTTTAGTTGATTTTAAAAGTCAAGTTAGAAGGATTAACTTTTGTTTGCGAACAAGTTTAGAATTAACTAAACTATGTTCTAGTGATTACAAGTTTAAACCTTCGAATAAGATAACTTTATATGTATGAATCGAATGATGTTATGAACATCATTACTACCTCAAGTTTTCTGGATAAAGCTACTGGAAATGAAAAAAATGGATCTAGCTTCAAAGGATCCTTGGATGGCTTGAAAGTTCTTGAAGCAGAATCATGACACGAAAACAGTTCAAGTAAGATTTTCACTCGAAATAAGATTGTTATAGTTATATAAATTGAATCAAAGTTTGAATATGAGTATTACCTTGTATTAAAAAGATATCTTACTGTAAATAAGAAAGATTTCTTGAGGTTGGATGATCACTCTACAAGATTCGAAGTAAGCTAGCAAACTTGGAAGTATTCTTGATTTTATAAAACTAGAACTTGTAGAATTTATGAAGAACACTTAGAACTTGAAGATAGAACTTGAGTGAGATCAATTAGATGAAGAAAATTGAAGAATGAAAGTGTTTGTAGGTGTTTTTGGTCGTTGGTGTATGGATTAGATATAAAGGATTTGTAATTTTGTTTTCATGTAAATAAGTCATGAATGATTACTCATATTTTTGTAATTTTATGAGATATTTCATGCTAGTTGCCAAATGATAGTTCCCACATGTGTTATGTGACTCACATGGGCTGCTAAGAGCTGATCATTGGAGTGTATATACCAATAGTACATACATCTAAAAGCTGTGTATTGTACGAGTACGAATACGGGTGCACACGAGTAGAATTGTTGATGAAACTGAACGAGGATGTAATTGTAAGCATTTTTGTTAAGTAGAAGTATTTTGATAAGTGTCTCGAAGTCTTTAAAAAGTGTATGAATACATATTAAAACACTACATGTATATACATTTTAACTGAGTCGTTAAGTCATCGTTAGTCGTTACATGTAAGTGTTGTTTTGAAACCTTTAGGTTAACGATCTTGTTAAATTTTGTTAACCCAATGTTTATAATATCAAAATAGATTTTAAATTATTATATTATCATGATATTATGATGTACGAATATCTCTTAATATGATATATATACATTAAATGTCGTTACAACGATAATCGTTACATATATGTCTCGTTTCAAAATCATTAAGTTAGTAGTCTTGTTTTTACATATGTAGTTCATTGTTAATATACTTAATGATATGTTTACTTATCATAATATCATGTTAACTATATATATAACCATATATATGTCATCATATAGTTTTTACAAGTTTTAACGTTCGTGAATCACCGGTCAACTTGGGTGGTCAATTGTCTATATGAAACCTATTTCAATTAATCAAGTCTTAACAAGTTTGATTGCTTAACATGTTGGAAACACTTAATCATGTAAATAACAATTTCATTTAATATATATATAAACATGGAAAAGTTCGGGTCACTACAGTACCTACCCGTTAAATAAATTTCGTCCCGAAATTTTAAGTAGTTGGAGGTGTTGACGTATCTTCTGGAAATAAATGCGGGTATTTCTTCTTCATCTGATCTTCTCATTCCCAGGTGAACTCGGGTCCTCTACGAGCATTCCATCGAACCTTAACAATTGGTATCTTGTTTTGCTTAAGTCTTTTAACCTCACTATCCATTATTTCGACGGGTTCCTATGAATTGAAGTTTTTCGTTGATTTGGATTTCATCTAACAGAATAGTGAGATCTTCTTTACCAAAACATTTCTTTAAATTCGAGACGTGGAAAGTGTTATATACATCCGTGAGTTGTTGAGGTAACTCAAGTCGGTAAGCTACTGGTCCGACACGATCAATAATCTTGAATGGTCCAATATACCTTGGATTTAATTTCCCTCGTTTACCAAATCGAACAACACCTTTCCAAGGTGCAACCTTAAGCATGACCATCTCTCTAATTTCAAATTCTATATATTTTCTTTTAATGTCGGCGTAGCTCTTTTGTCGACTTTGGGCGGTTTTCAACCGTTGTTGAATTTGGATGATCTTCTCGGTAGTTTCTTGTATTATCTCCGGACCCGTAATCTGTCTATCCCCCACTTCACTCCAACAAATCAGAGACCTGCACTTTCTACCATAAAGTGCTTTAAACGGCTCCATCTCAATGCTTGAATGGTAGCTGTTGTTGTAGGAAAATTCTGCTAACGGTAGATGTCGATCCCAACTGTTTCCGAAATCAATAACACATGCTCGTAGCATGTCTTCAAGCGTTTGTATCATCCTTTCGCTCTGCCCATCAGTTTGTGGATGATAGGCAGTACTCATGTCTAGACGAGTTCCTAATGCTTGCTGTAATGTCTGCTAGAATCTTGAAATAAATCTGCCATAATAAAGATTGGTATTCCATGTCTGAAGACGACTTCCTTCAAATACAGTCGTGCTAACTTCTCCATCTTGTCATCTTCTCTTATTGGCAGGAAGTGTGCTAATTTGGTGAGACGATCAACTATTACCCAAATAGTATCAAAACCACTTGCAGTCCTTGGCAATTTAGTGATAAAATCCATGGTAATGTTTTCCCATTTCCATTCCGGGATTTCGGGTTGTTGAAGTAGACCTGATGGTTTCTGATGCTCAACTTTGACCTTAGAACACGTCAAACATTCTCCTACGTATTTAGCAACATCGGCTTTCATACCCGGCCACCAAAAATGTTTCTTGAGATCCTTGTACATCTTCCCCGTTCCAGAATGTATTGAGTATCTGGTTTTATGAGCTTCTCTAAGTACCATTTCTCTCATATCTCCAAATTTTGGTACCCAAATTCTTTCAGCCCTATACCGGGTTCCGTCTTCCCGAATATTAAGAAGCTTCTCCGATCCTTTGGGTATTTCATCCTTTAAATTTCCCTCTTTTAAAACTCCTTGTTGCACCTCCTTTATTTGAGTAGTAAGGTTATTGTGAATCATTATATTCATAGATTTTACTCGAATGGGTTCTCTGTCCTTCCTGCTCAAGGCGTCGGCTACCACATTTGCCTTCCCCAGGTGGTAACGAATCTCAAAGTCGTAATCATTCAACAATTCAATCCACCTACGCTGCCTCATATTCAGTTGTTTCTGATTAAATATGTGTTGAAGACTTTTGTGGTCGGTATATATAATACTTTTGACCCCATATAAGTAATGCTCCAAGTCTTTAATTCAAAAACAACCGCGCCTAATTCCAAATCATGCGTCGTATAATTTTGTTCGTGAATCTTCAATTGTCTAGACGCATAAGCAATCACCTTCATTCGTTGCATTAATACACAACCGAGACCTTGCTTTGATGCATCACAATAAACCACAAAATCATCATTCCCTTCAGGCAATGACAATATAGGTGCCGTAGTTAGCTTTTTCTTCAATAACTGAAACGCCTTCTCTTGTTCATCCTTCCATTCAAATTTCTTCCCTTTATGCGTTAATGCAGTCAAGGGTTTTGCTATTTTGGAGAAATCTTGGATGAATCTTCTGTAGTAACCAGCCAATCCTAAAAATTGACGTATATGCTTCGGAGTTTTAGGGGTTTTCCACTTTTCAACGGTTTCAATCTTTGCCGGGTCCACCTGGATACCTTCTTTGTTCACTATATGACCGAGGAATTGAACTTCTTCTAACCAAAATGCACACTTTGAAAACTTAGCGTACAGTTTTTCGTTCCTCAATACTTCTAGCACTTTTCTCAAATGTTCTTCGTGCTCTTGATCATTCTTTGAGTAAATAAGTATGTCATAGATGAAAACAATGACAAACTTTTCAAGATATGGCCCACACACTAGGTTCATAAGGTCCATGAACACAGCTGGAGCGTTAGTCAATCCAAACGGCATAACCATAAACTCGTAATGACCATAACGTGTTCTGAAAGCAGTCTTTGGAATATCATCTTCTTTCACCCGCATTTGATGATACCCTGAACATAAGTCAATCTTTGAATAAACAGACGAGCCTTGTAGTTGATCAAATAAGTCGTCGATTCTCGGTAGTGGGTATCGGTTCTTGTTGGTAAGTTTATTCAACTCTCTGTAGTCAATACACAACCTAAATGTACCATCCTTCTTCTTGACAAACAAAACAGGAGCTCCCCATGGTGATGTGTAGCGACCCGACCAAATCGTCATTGACGGCGCCGTCTACTTAGGTCCCGTTACGTGGTCATAAGTCTTTAAGACAAAGTTTGACCAAAATATGTCGCCTTCATTTCAAAATAAAGATTGTTCCCAAAGTTTACAAGAATTGTTCAACCAATAGTTAAGTTACAACGTTATAATACGAATGAAATCTAGGCGACACGGTTTAAAGTAAAGTCAAAAGACGCTCCATGAAATGCACATATACTCGACATCCAATGCAAGTATCAAATAATGAGCGGAAGCATGTATCATGTATCGTTCAAGGACCTGAGAAAAACATAGAAATCTGTCAACGAAAACGTTGGTGAAATCATAGGTTTAAGTAAGTAAGTACAAGTGAACCACAAGATTTGCATCAAAGAAATAATAGTATACATTCCAAAAGTTTGTTTCACGAGCACCCAATTATCAAAGCTTAACATTCCTTCCATTGTATACCCCATCACTTAGTGCTAGAACAAACACTGATTCTCGAAAATATATTTCATCCGTAGACGGTAGCGAACCGTCAAGGATGAGGGTTGTCAACCCATATGGCCATATAACATAAGTTCTCGCTTACACCCGGCAAGTGTAACTAATGATAATCGAATTGAGGATTTTGTTCTAAACTCGTATGTAGAATGTTTGTTTTCCCGTTCTTGTGTTCACTTAGTTCAAAAGAATCGTTTATGTTTTCTCATCCCAAATGTAAGTTCAAAAAGAGTAAAAGTGGGACTATGATCTCACCTTGAGTGCACGAGTAGTAAAGTACTTCACAAAATAACGTGTGCGAAGGATAGTGCTAGTCTTGACCTAAACAAATAGGTCGTATCAATAACGGTAAACACGATAGGTCAAAGATGTTCAATTAGTCCTATGGCTCGTTACGACTCGATTATTTAGCATGTGAAATCAAATTGCCAAGTTTCATGCAAGATACAAGTATGTAAATAAGTTAGGAAGGTTGCATAATCATTTGGTTAAGTTTGACAAAAAGTCAAACTTTGGTCGGTCAAAGTCAACGAAAGTCAACACGTTCGGGTCGTGTCCCGAACTATTTTTCTGAGGTTTTTAATCATATATGAGTATGTTAGAACAAGTTTCATGTGAATCGGAGGTCCATAGTATGCCAAACATTTTTCGTAATTTGGACATGGTGGTCAGAACCTGACCACGGCTTATGTCGCGCCGCGACATGGTCTGGCCGCGCCGCGGCATTAGCCGTGCGCTGGTACCTGGTCAGTCTCAATTGTTCAAGTCCCAAATCAAAACTCTTTCAAGCATAAATTACAAACCGCTAACATTTAGAACTCGCACCTTATATCGTTGGAAAGGTAATTTGACAAAGAACACAACTAAACACAATTCATCAACCAAACTTCCACTTACAACAACCAAAAACCGTAATTAAACGTTCATAATCAAAGTTCAAGTTCCAAAAACGCATTTTATGATTCGGGCAACCAATTTACATGAATGATATGCCGTTTCGAAGGTAATCAAGCATACAATCCAACTAAACACTTACCAATAATAATCCATGGCATTCAATGCATCAAAAGTCCATTTCAAGTTCATCAAACCCTAACCCAAATTCACCAAAATCAATAATCAAGTTCATGAAGTTTTTCTAAGGCAACCTACACATCAAATTGAAGCTAGTGATGCTAGTAACACAATTAAAACATCAACTTTTAACATCTAACAACATATGATCATCCAAAATTCAAGAATAACACACCAAAATTCAAGTTCATGCTAGTTACACTAAAACAACGAGATCGAGCATATAAATCATATATTCATGTTAGACTTGAGCCATAGACACTAATTAACACTTTTATAAGTTAAAAACATCAAGAACACAAAATCTAGTGATTTTAGAAAGTTACCCAAATGAGATGAAGTTGGTACCAAAACGAAGAGGATGAAGAGAGGATCACGAATATGTAATTTATTTTGTTGTAAGCCTCCTAGATCGAATTTAGATGATGATTGAATGAATTTGGTTTTGAGTGTGTGTTCTTGCTAGAGAGAAAGAGAGAGAGATGGAGGTGGAAATGAATGGGTGAAAGGGGTTGACCCTTTGACCTAGTCAAGGGTTTGATCCCTTGTCAAGTTTAGTCCCTCAACTTTCGCTCGGGTGCGGGAATTACCTAAACGAGATAATTTAAAACGCGTATCAACGGGAGATGTTATAAACATATAACGGACTTTATTTTAGTATAACGGAAAAGTAAACGGAAAAAGGCGGGATGTTACATTACCTACTCCTTAAAAGAAATTTCGTCCCGAAATTTAAGTAGGCGTAGTAGTCGTTGTTTCTTCCTCGAGATCTTGCGTTTCTGAATTCACAAATAGATGAGGATACTTCCTTTGCATTTGATCTTGTCTTTCCCAAGTAAACTCGGGTCCTCTTTTGGTATTCCAACGAACCTTGACAATCGGGATTCGGCTTTGTTTCAATGTCTTGACGGAGGTGTCCACAATTTCAACCGGTTCCTCCACAAAATGAAGTTTGTCATCAATAGTAAGTTCTTCGAGAGGGACGACGATATCGGGTTCGGCAAGACACTTTTTCAAGTTAGATACATGGAAGGTGGGATGAACGGAGTTCAATTGAGGCGAAGATCTAAACGATAAGCAACGGTTCCAATACGCTCCAAGATTTCGAAAGGACCAATATACCGCGGATTTAGCTTCCCGCGCTTCCCAAAACGGATTACACCCTTCCAAGGTGCGACTTTTAACATTACTCGGTCACCGACTTGAAATTCAAGATCGTTGCGTCGTTTGTCGGTATAGCTCTTTTGACGACTTCGGGCCGTCCTAAGCCTATCTCGGATTTGAACGATTTTCTCGGTGGTTTCGTGAATGAGTTCGGGTCCGGTGATTTGCACGTCGCCTACCTCGGCCCAACAAAGAGGTGAACGACATTTGCGGCCATATAGCGCTTCAAAAGGTGCGGCTTTAATACTCGCGTGATAACTATTGTTGTAAGAGAACTCGGCGAGAGGTAAGTGCTTGTCCCAAGCTTTTCCGAAATCAACTACGCAAGCTCGTAACATGTCCTCTAAGGTTTGAATTGTACGTTCGCTTTGTCCATCGGTTTGAGGATGATATGCGGTGCTCATGTCTAAACGCGTTCCCAACGCTTCTTGCAATGTACGCCAAAATCTAGAAACAAAACGGCCATCTCGGTCGGAAATAATCGATAAAGGTACACCGTGTCGGGCTACGATCTCCTTAATGTAAAGTTGTGCAAGTTTCTCCATTTTGTCCGTTTCTTTCATGGCAAGGAAGTGTGCGGATTTGGTGAGACGGTCAACAATAACCCAAATGGTATCATAACCGCCCGTCGTTTTTGGTAGCTTGGTGATAAAATCCATCGTTATCCTTTCCCACTTCCATTGCGGGATCTCGGGTTGTCGAAGTAGTCCGGACGGTCTTTGGTGTTCGGCTTTGACTTTGGAACATGTCAAACACTTGGAAACATAAGTAGCTACGTCCCTTTTGATGTTCGGCCACCAATATAGTTGTTTAAGGTCGTGGTACATCTTATTGGCACCGGGGTGAATCGAGTATCGTGACTTATGGGCTTCATCTAAAATAAGGCCTCGTAGGTCCCCATAACTAGGCACCCAAATTCTTCCGGCGAAATATCGGAGTCCGGTTTCTTTAACTTCGAATCGAGAGGTGAGGACGTTCAAGTGTTCGAGAGAGATGTTTTCATCCTTGAGAGCCTCATCTTGGGCTACCCGAATTTGGCTAGTAAGGTTTGTGTGGATGGTGATGTTTAAAGCTCGGACACGGAGAGGCACCGCTCTTTCTTTTCGACTTAAGGCATCGGCTACTACATTTGCCTTCCCGGGATGGTAACGAAGCTCGCAATCGTAATCGTTTAAGGTTTCAATCCACCTTCGTTGTCTCATGTTTAGTTGTTTTTGATCGAAAATGTGTTGAAGGCTTTTGTGATCGGTGAAGATAGTACTCTTGGTTCCATAAAGATAGTGTCTCCACATTTTAAGTGCAAAGACGACGGCTCCGAGTTCGAGATCATGCGTCGTGTAGTTTCGTTCATGAATTTTGAGTTGTCGAGAAGCATAAGCAATGACTTTCGTTCGTTGCATCAATACACACCCAAAACCATGTTTTGAGGCATCGCAATATACAACAAAGTCATCATTGCCTTCGGGAAGTGACAAGATAGGAGCGGTGGTTAGCTTCGTTTTCAAGATTTGGAATGCGGATTCATGTTCGGTCGCCCAGATAAATTTCTTTCCCTTGTGAGTCAATGCGGTTAGAGGACGTGCAACCAAAGAGAAGTTTTCGATGAATCTACGATAGTACCCGGCGAGACCCAAAAATTGACGAATGTGAGTAGGAGTAGTAGGAGTCTCCCATTTGCTAATGGCTTCGATTTTCGTTGGATCGACTTTAATACCTTGGTCACTTACAACATGACCAAGAAATTGAACTTCCTTTAACCAAAATTCACACTTGGAGAATTTGGCATAGAGTTGTTCTTGTCTTAAAAGTTCAAGCACAAGTCGGAGATGTTGTTCGTGCTCTTCTTCATTTTTAGAATAGATCAATATATCATCGATGAACACAATAACGAATTTATCGAGATACGGTTTGCACACGCGGTTCATAAGATCCATGAATACCGCCGGTGCGTTAGTGAGACCAAATGGCATGACAAGGAATTCATAACTACCATAACGAGTTCGGAAAGCGGTTTTGGAGACATCTTCCCCCTTAACCCTTAATTGATGATAACCCGAGCGGAGATCGATTTTCGAATATACACAAGACCCTTGTAGTTGATCAAAGAGGTCATCGATGCGAGGAAGAGGATATCGGTTCTTAACCGTCAATTTATTTAGTTCACGATAATCAATGCACATTCGTAGGGATCCGTCTTTCTTTTTAACAAACAAAATCGGAGCGCCCCAAGGTGAATGGCTAGGTTGGATAAAACCACGATCAAGTAGTTCTTGGATTTGACTTTGCAATTCTTGCATTTCAGATGGAGCGAGTCTATATGGTGCACGTGCTACGGGTGCGGCTCCCGGAATAAGATCGATTTGGAATTCAACCGGTCGATGAGGTGGAAGACCCGGCAATTCGTCGGGAAATACATCGGAAAAGTCACTAACAATTGGCACATCATCGATATGCTTCTCATCGGACTCGACTTTCTTAACGTGGGCAAGGATCGCAAAACAACCCTTACGGAGCAGTTTTCTAACTTTAAGGCACGAAACGAGGTTGAGTCTGGTGCAACTCTTATCGCCATAGACAATCAAAGGTTCACCATTCTCGATAGGAATTCGGATTGCGTTAAGATCACAAAGAATGTGAGATTTCGTTTTGACTAACCAATTCATACCGATTATTACATCAAAGCTTCCTAGTTCCATGGGTATCAAATCAATTTCAAATTCCTTACCCAAAATGTTTATCGTACACCCCCGGTAATATGTGTCGGCACTTAATAGTTTTCCGTTAGCCACTTCAATGGTATAAGTGGTATCTAATGGAAGAGGTGGAGTGCTAAAAGAATGAGTCAAAGTCTTGGATACAAAGCATTTATCGGCACCCGAATCGAATAAGCAAGAGACATAAGAATTGTTGAGAAGAAACGTACCCGTGACTAGTTCAGTGTCATCCCGGGCTTCCTCGGTGTTGATGTTGAAAGCTCGACCGCGCGTGTGGGGGTTATCTTTCTTCTTTGGGCATGCATTTCTATAATGACCTGTTTGACCACATTCGTAACAAGTGCCCGTCTTTGGTGCATTGGGCCACTTTCGAGCAACGGGAGTGGCACTTTTACAATCGTTGGCCTTATGACCAACTCCTTGGCACCGGTGGCAAATTATCTTACTACATTCGCCAAAGTGATGTTTGTTGCATTTGTTGCAAAGAGGTAGGTTCCCGGCATAACCCTTCTTGCCGTCGGAAGTGAAAGATTTCTTGGCAAAGTTGTTGTTGCTTGATTGGGAGGGTTCCCACTTTCTTTTGTTGCCGCCCGATTTATCCTCAGCCTTAGGTGCCGGAACTACGATTTCGTCAACCGTTTCGATTAGTTGGCGAGCCATGTTCATAGCGGCTTGATGAGTAGTGGGTTTGGATGACATCACCCCTTGTTTGATGCTTTTTGGAAGACCGAGCATGTAGAGCTCAATCCTTTGAGATTCGGGGTTAACAAGATTAGGACACATCAAGGATAGTTCGGCGAAGCGTTGATTATAAGCTTTAAGATCGTTTCCGACCGCTTTCAAAGCTCTTAGTTCTTCCTCAAGCTTTCGGGTTTCTTCGCGCGGAAAATATTCAACAATCATCTTTTCCTTTAGATCGGCCCAAGAGAGGGCATGAGCTTCATCGGTACCCACCGATTGTACATAAGTATTCCACCATGTAAGAGTGACGCCGGCGAAGGTGTGAGTGGAGTATTTGACCTTGTCTTGGTCCCGACAACCGCTTATGCTAAAGACGGCTTCCGTTTGCTCAAACCATCGGGTGAGCACGACCGGTCCCCCGGTTCCATCAAAAGTGTGAGGTTTGCACCCCATGAAAGCTTTATAGGAGCATCCCTCGTTTGAGTTTCCGGCTCCATTGTTGTTGTTGTTGTTGTTGTTGTTGTTGTTGTTGTTATTATTATTGTTGTTGGATGAGTGACCGGCCATGGCCGCATCTACGGCGGTAGCTATCATCCGTTCGAGAGCTTGTTCGGGAGTTTCATTGCGGCGTACACGACGAGGAGCCATTGTTCCTTCAAGACACAAGAATATCATTGATTAGTATTCTCAATAATACTAACCGTGATATAGAATAAAGATAAAGAGAAGTTTTTTTTTTTTTTTTTTTTTTTTTTTTTTTTTTTTTCGACTCGCCTTAAATTCTTTATGTCATAATGTCGGAACGTTCATACGAGTCACCGTAATATAATCCCGGAAATTATATTACCCTGATTCATATGTGCATTCGACATCATTTCATATAGTCAAGGTGGCGTGTCAATCAAATTAAACAACGTGAGATTAAGATGAACTAAGAGTAGATATGAGTAGAAACGTTCGAGTATAAATGCACAAGTAGTCAAGTAATTCCTACTTCAAGTCTATATGCCGGTTGTAGTCTAGACTCACCAATGTACCCTATGACTCGGGGTTGACACTAATGAACTCTAAATCCCTACAACCAACGCTCTGATACCATCTGTAGCGACCCGACCAAATCGTCATTGACGGCGCCGTCTACTTAGGTCCCGTTACGTGGTCATAAGTCTTTAAGACAAAGTTTGACCAAAATATGTCGCCTTCATTTCAAAATAAAGATTGTTCCCAAAGTTTACAAGAATTGTTCAACCAATAGTTAAGTTACAACGTTATAATACGAATGAAATCTAGGCGACACGGTTTAAAGTAAAGTCAAAAGACGCTCCATGAAATGCACATATACTCGACATCCAATGCAAGTATCAAATAATGAGCGGAAGCATGTATCATGTATCGTTCAAGGACCTGAGAAAAACATAGAAATCTGTCAACGAAAACGTTGGTGAAATCATAGGTTTAAGTAAGTAAGTACAAGTGAACCACAAGATTTGCATCAAAGAAATAATAGTATACATTCCAAAAGTTTGTTTCACGAGCACCCAATTATCAAAGCTTAACATTCCTTCCATTGTATACCCCATCACTTAGTGCTAGAACAAACACTGATTCTCGAAAATATATTTCATCCGTAGACGGTAGCGAACCGTCAAGGATGAGGGTTGTCAACCCATATGGCCATATAACATAAGTTCTCGCTTACACCCGGCAAGTGTAACTAATGATAATCGAATTGAGGATTTTGTTCTAAACTCGTATGTAGAATGTTTGTTTTCCCGTTCTTGTGTTCACTTAGTTCAAAAGAATCGTTTATGTTTTCTCATCCCAAATGTAAGTTCAAAAAGAGTAAAAGTGGGACTATGATCTCACCTTGAGTGCACGAGTAGTAAAGTACTTCACAAAATAACGTGTGCGAAGGATAGTGCTAGTCTTGACCTAAACAAATAGGTCGTATCAATAACGGTAAACACGATAGGTCAAAGATGTTCAATTAGTCCTATGGCTCGTTACGACTCGATTATTTAGCATGTGAAATCAAATTGCCAAGTTTCATGCAAGATACAAGTATGTAAATAAGTTAGGAAGGTTGCATAATCATTTGGTTAAGTTTGACAAAAAGTCAAACTTTGGTCGGTCAAAGTCAACGAAAGTCAACACGTTCGGGTCGTGTCCCGAACTATTTTCTGAGGTTTTTAATCATATATGAGTATGTTAGAACAAGTTTCATGTGAATCGGAGGTCCATAGTATGCCAAACATTTTTCGTAATTTGGACATGGTGGTCAGAACCTGACCACGGCTTATGTCGCGCCGCGACATGGTCTGGCCGCGCCGCGGCATTAGCCGTGCGCTGGTACCTGGTCAGTCTCAATTGTTCAAGTCCCAAATCAAAACTCTTTCAAGCATAAATTACAAACCGCTAACATTTAGAACTCGCACCTTATATCGTTGGAAAGGTAATTTGACAAAGAACACAACTAAACACAATTCATCAACCAAACTTCCACTTACAACAACCAAAAACCGTAATTAAACGTTCATAATCAAAGTTCAAGTTCCAAAAACGCATTTTATGATTCGGGCAACCAATTTACATGAATGATATGCCGTTTCGAAGGTAATCAAGCATACAATCCAACTAAACACTTACCAATAATAATCCATGGCATTCAATGCATCAAAAGTCCATTTCAAGTTCATCAAACCCTAACCCAAATTCACCAAAATCAATAATCAAGTTCATGAAGTTTTTCTAAGGCAACCTACACATCAAATTGAAGCTAGTGATGCTAGTAACACAATTAAAACATCAACTTTTAACATCTAACAACATATGATCATCCAAAATTCAAGAATAACACACCAAAATTCAAGTTCATGCTAGTTACACTAAAACAACGAGATCGAGCATATAAATCATATATTCATGTTAGACTTGAGCCATAGACACTAATTAACACTTTTATAAGTTAAAAACATCAAGAACACAAAATCTAGTGATTTTAGAAAGTTACCCAAATGAGATGAAGTTGGTACCAAAACGAAGAGGATGAAGAGAGGATCACGAATATGTAATTTATTTTGTTGTAAGCCTCCTAGATCGAATTTAGATGATGATTGAATGAATTTGGTTTTGAGTGTGTGTTCTTGCTAGAGAGAAAGAGAGAGAGATGGAGGTGGAAATGAATGGGTGAAAGGGGTTGACCCTTTGACCTAGTCAAGGGTTTGATCCCTTGTCAAGTTTAGTCCCTCAACTTTCGCTCGGGTGCGGGAATTACCTAAACGAGATAATTTAAAACGCGTATCAACGGGAGATGTTATAAACATATAACGGACTTTATTTTAGTATAACGGAAAAGTAAACGGAAAAAGGCGGGATGTTACATGATGTGCTTGGTCAAATGAAACCACGTTCTAATAGTTCTTGTAGTTGGCTTTGCAGTTATTTTATCTTGCTGGGTGCGATTCTGTAAGGAGCACGAGCTATTGGTGCATCTCCTGGTACAAGATCTATTTGAAATTCAACGGATCGATGTGGGGGTAATCCCGGTAATTCTTTCGGAAATACATCGGGAAATTCTTTTGCAACGGGAACATCATTGATGCTCTTTTCTTCAGTTTGTACTTTCTCGACGTGTGCTAGAACAGCATAGCAACTTTTTCTTATTAGTTTTTGTGCCTTCAAATTACTAATAAGATGTAGCTTCGTGTTGCCCTTTTCTCCGTACACCATTAAGGGTTTTCCTTTTTCTCGTATAATGCGAATTGCATTTTTGTAACAAACGATCTCTGCTTTCACTTCTTTCAACCAGTCCATACCGATTATCACATCAAAACTCCCTAACTCTACTGGTATCAAGTCAATCTTAAATGTTTCGCTAGCCAGTTTAATTTCTCGATTCCGACATATATTATCTGCTGAAATTAATTTACCATTTGCTAATTCGAGTAAAAATTTACTATCCAAAGGCGTCAATGGACAACTTAATTTAGCACAAAAATCTCTACTCATATAGCTTCTATCCGCACCCGAATCAAATAAAATGTAAGCAGATTTATTGTCAATAAGAAACGTACCCGTAACAAGCTCCGGGTCTTCCTGTGCCTCTGCCGCATTAATATTGAAAATTCTTCCGCGGCCTTGTCCATTTGTGTTCTCCTGGTTTGGGCAATTTCTAATAATGTGGCCCGGTTTTCCACATTTATAACAAACTACATTGGCATAACTTGCTCCGACACTACTTGCTCCGCCATTACTCGTTCCGACACCATTTGTTCCTTTCGTTCTGTTAACCCCTGGTCCGTAGACCTCACACTTCGCCGCGCTATGACCATTTCTTTTACACTTGTTGCAAAATTTAGTGCAGAACCCCGAGTGATACTTTTCACACCTTTGGCATAGCTGCTTCTGATTGTTGTTGTTGTTGCGGTTGTTATTGTTATTGGGATGATTGTTGTAGTTGTTGTTGTTGTTGTTGTTGTTGTTGTTGTTGGGCCGTTTGTTGTAGTTGCGATTGATGTTGCGATTGTTGGGATAGTTGTTGCGATTATTATTGTAATTGCTGTTGTTGTTGTATTGGTGATTCTTATCACCGTTTTCCTCCCACTTTCTTTTAACTTGCTTCACATTGGCCTCTTCAGCTGTCTGTTCTTTAATTCTTTCCTCAATCTGGTTCACTAGTTTGTGAGCCATTCTACATGCCTGTTGTATGGAGGCGGGCTCGTGTGAACTTATATCTTCTTGGATTCTTTTCGGTAATCCTTTCACCAAAAGCGTCGATCTTCTCTTCCTCATCTTCGAACGCTCTCGGACACAATAGGCACAATTCTATGAATCGTCTTTCGTACGTGGTAATATCAAATCCTTGGGTTCGTAACCCTCTAAGTTCTGTCTTGAGCTTATTGACCTCGGTTCTGGGACGGTACTTCTCATTCATCAAGTGCTTGAATGCTGACCACGGTAGTGCGTAAGCATCGTCTTGTCCCACTTGCTCTAGATAGGTATTCCACCATGTTAACGTAGTACCTGTGAAGGTATGCGTAGCTTACCTCACTTTGTCCTCTTCAGTACACTTACTTATGGCAAACACCGATTCGACCTTCTCGGTCCACCGTTTCAATCCGATCGGTCCTTCGGTTCCATCAAATTCCAAAGGTTTGCAGGCAGTGAATTCTTTGTAGGTGCATCCTACACGATTTCCTGTACTGCTAGATCCAAGGTTATTGTTGGTATGTAGCGCAGCCTGTACTGCGGCTATGTTTGAAGCAAGAAAGGCACAAAATTCCTCTTCACTCATATTCAAGGTGTGTCGAGTAGTCGGTGCCATTTCCTTCAAAATAGTCAAATGAAACAAGTTAATCATACAGAATATTAAGAGTAGTCAATAGTATCTCATAGCATAATATGTACTCATTTATAAAAGCTTTTTCTTCATATTAGCGTTTTATAAGTTTAAATTCGGGTAGTACCTACCCGTTAAGTTCATACTTAGTAGCTAATATACAATTCAACTACTACAATTCTATATGAAAAACTGATTATAATAATATTTCGCGTTCAAACTTATATACAATATTTTACAAACTTACAATACCGCTTATTTTACATATAGCATGAAATATAGCACACAATAACTTTGATACAAGATAGTTGTGAAGATAATTCTAGCTAGTACACAAGTCGTTCAGCAAAGGCAATAAAGACACGTAATTCATACGTCCAGAAACAAGTCATGCATTCTGGTTTTACTAGGACTACTTCTCATCCTTGGTCTTGTGGATCATAACCGTTGTGACCGATAGTAAGACAACGTGTTGTAACGTCGTCAAAAGGATGAAGGTTATGTAATGACCAACAGTCTCGTAACAACATAAAAACCTCATTTCTTACCCCAATTACCGACTCTGTCACATGTGGGAACGTTTTGTTTAATAGTTGTAGCCCGATGTTCTTTTTCTCAATTTGGTGAGAAGCGAACATTACTAACCCGTAAGCATAACATGCTTCTTTATGTTTCATGTTAGCCGCTTTTTCTAAATCATGAAGTCCTATGTTCGGATACATTGAGTCAAAATAATTTCTTAACCCGTTGCGTAAAATAGCACTTGGGTTCCCCGCAATATATGCGTCAAAGTAAACACATCGTAACTTATGGGTTTCCCAATGTGATATCCCCATCTTTCAAACGAAAGTCTCTTATAAACCAAGGCATTCTTTGAACGTTCTTCGAATGTCTTACAAACTGATTTCACCGTAAATAGTTGTGCCGAAGAATTCTGACCAACTCTAGGCAAGATTTCATCAATCATGTCTCCGGGTAGGTCTTCTAAAATATTGGGTTATCTATCCATTTTGTGTTTTTATACTGTAAAATAGACAAGAGTTAGATTCATAAAAGATACTTATTAATACAAGCAGTTTTTACATATATCATAAAGCATAAGCACACTATATTACATATATTACACCACACGAATACAACTATCTTATTCCAACTCGCTCGTTTCTTCTTCTTCTTCGGTTTTGGTTCGTTTTGCCAAGTTTCTAGGGATATATGATGTTCCCCTAATACGAGCCGTCGTTTTCCACACTGATTTAGAAAAACCTGGTGGTTTAGAGGTTCCCGGGTTATTGTCACAACTTAAGAAATACGGGTGTTGACGATACATATAAAGTTCATCGGGTTTGGAATCAAATTTCTCTATTTTTATGCCCTTCCCTTATTGTTCTCTTTTGCCTTATTAAATTGTGTTGGGGTAATTTTTATAACATCATCGAAATCCTTGTCGGGATCCAATTCATCAGAGAATTGGTAATCCTCCCAATACTTTGCTTCCTTGGCAGAAACACCATTGACCATAATTAACTTTGGTCGGTTGGTTGAGGATTTTCTTCTACTTAACCATTTTATTATTTCCCCCACTGCTTCTATTTCTTCTTCCGGTTCCGATTCTTCTTCCGGTTCCGATTCTTCTTTCGGTTCCGACTCTTCTTCCGGTTCCTCTTCGGGAACTTGTGAATCAGTCCACGAATCATTCCAATTTACATTTGACTCTTCATTATTATTAGATGAGTCAATTGGACTTGTTCTAGAGGTAGACATCTATCACATAATATCAAACACGTTAAGAGATTAATATATCACATAATATTCACATGTTAAAAATATATAGTTTTCAACAAAATTTGTTAAGCAATCATTTTTCAAGTAAACACGGTCGAAGTCCAGACTCACTAATGCATCCTAACAAACTCGATAAGACACACTAATGCAAAATTCTGGTTCTCTAAGACCAACGCTCGGATACCAACTGAAATGTCCCGTTCATATTGATTATAAACGTTCCATATTAATTGATTTAGTTGCGAGGTTTTGACCTCTATATGAGACGTTTTTCAAAGACTGCATTCATTTTTAAAACAACCATAACCTTTATTTTATCAATAAAGGTTTCAAAAGCATTACGTAGATTATCAAATAATGATAATCTAAAATATACTGTTTACACACGACCATTACATAATGGTTTACAATAGAAATATATTACATCGACATATGTTTCTTAAATGCAGTTTTTACACAATATCATACAAACATAGACTCCAAATCTTGTCCTTATTTTAGTATGCAACAATGGAAGCTCTTAGTATTCACCTGAGAATAAACATGCTTTAAACGTCAACAAAAATGTTGGTGAGTTATAGGTTTAACCTATATATATATCAAATCGTAACAATAGACCACAAGATTTCATATTTCAATAAGCATCCCATACATAGAGATAAAAATCATTCATATGGTGAACACCTGGTAATCGACATTAACAAGATGCGTATATAAGAATATCCCCATCATTCCGGGACACCCTTCGGATATGATATAAATTTCGAAGTACTAAAGCATCCGGTACTTTGGATGGGGTTTGTTAGGTCCAATAGATATATCTTTAGGATTCGCATCAATTAGGGTGTCTGTTCCCTAATTCTTAGATTACCAGACTTAATAAAAAGGGGCATATTCGATTTCGATAATTCAACCATAGAATGTAGTTTCACGTACTTATGTCTATTTTGTAAATCATTTATAAAACCTGCATGTATTCTCATCCCAAAAATATTAGATTTTAAAAGTGGGACTATACCTCACTTTCACAGATTTTTACTTCGTCGGGAAGTAAGACTTGGCCACTGGTCGATTCACGAACCTATAGCAAATATGTACATATATATCAAAGTATGTTCAAAATATATTTACAACACTTTCAATACATTTTGATGTTTTAAGTTTATTAAGTCAGCTGTCCTCGTTAGTAACCTACAACTAGTTGTCCACAGTTAGATGTACAGAAATAAATCGATATATATATTATCTTGAATCAATCCACGACCCAGTGTATACACATCTCAGGCTAGATCACAACTCAAAGTATATATATTTTTGGAATCAACCTCAACCCTGTATAGCTAACTCCCACATTACTGCATATAGAGTGTCTATGGTTGTTCCAAATAATATATACACATGGGTCGATATGATATGTCAAAACATTTGCATACGTGTCTATGGTATCCCAAGATTACATAATATATTAGAATACATGTATAATACAATATAAGTTAGCTAGGATATGATTTGTATAGAATTGTTAATATTTCCCGTAGCTACAAAAATAAAAAAATATCCAATCTTGTTTTACCCATAACTTCTTCATTTTAAATCCGTTTTGAGTTAATCAAATTGCTTTGGTTTCATATTGAACTCTATTTTATGAATCTAAACATAAAAAGTATAGGTTTATAGTCGGAAATATAAGTTACAAGTCGTTTTTGTAAGAGGTAGTCATTTCAGTCGAAAGAACGACGTCTTGATGACCATTTTGAAAAACATACTTCCACTTTGAGTTTAACCATGATTTTTGGATATAGTTTCATGTTCATAAGAAAAATCATTTTTCCAGAAGAACAACTTTTAAATCAAAGTTTATCATAGTTTTTAATTATCAAACCTAAAACAGCCCGCGGTGTTACTACGACGGCGTAAATCCGGTTTTACGGTGTTTTTCGTGCTTCCAGGTTTTAAATCATTAAGTTAGCATATCATATAGATATAGAACATATGTTTAGTTGATCTTAAAAGTTAAGTTAGAAGGATTAAATTTTTTTTGCGAACAAGTTTAGAATTAACTAAACTATGTTCTAGTGATTACAAGTTTAAACCTTCGAATAAGATAGCTTTATATGTATGAATCAAATGATGTTATGAACATCATTAATACCTCAAGTTTTCTGGATAAAGCTACTGGAAATGAGAAAAATGGATCTAGCTTCAAAGGATCCTTGGATGGCTTGAAAGTTCTTGAAGCAGAATCATGACACGAAAACAGTTCAAGTAAGATTTTCACTCGAAATAAGATTGTTATAATTATAGAAATTGAATCAAAGTTTGAATATGAGTATTACCTTGTATTAGAAAGATATATTACTGTAAATAAGAAAGATTTCTTGAGGTTGGATGATCACTCTACAAGATTGGAAGTAAGCTAGCAAACTTGGAAGTATTCTTGATTTTATGAAACTAGAACTTGTAGAATTTATGAAGAACACTTAGAACTTGAAGATAGAACTTGAGAGAGATCAATTAGATGAAGAAAATTGAAGAATGAAAGTGTTTTTAGGTGTTTTTGATCGTTGGTGTATGGATTAGATATAAAGGATATGTAATTTTATTTTCATGTAAATAAGTCATGAATGATTACTCATATTTTTGTAATTTTATGAGATATTTCATGCTAGTTGCCAAATGATGGTTCCCACATGTGTTAGGTGACTCACATGGGCTGCTAAGAGCTGATCATTGGAGTGTATATACCAATAGTACATACATCTAAAAGCTGTGTATTGTACGAGTACGAATACGGGTGCATACGAGTAGAATTGTTGATGAAACTGAACGAGGATGTAATTGTAAGCATTTTTGTTAAGTAGAGGTATTTTGATAAGTGTCTTGAAGTCTTTAAAATGTGTATGAATACATATTAAAACACTACATGTATATACATTTTAACTGAGTCGTTAAGTCATCGTTAGTCGTTACATGTAAGTGTTGTTTTGAAACCTTTAGGTTAACAATCTTGTTAAATGTTGTTAACCCAATGTTTATAATATCAAAAGAGATTTTAAATTATTATATTATCATGATATAATGATGTACAAATATCTCTTAATATGATATATATACATTAAATGTTGTTACAACGATAATCATTACATATATGTCTCGTTTCAAAATCATTAAGTTAGTAGTCTTGTTTTTACATATGTAGTTCATTGTTAATATACTTAATGATATGTTTACTTATCAAAATATCATGTTAACTATATATATAACCATATATATGTCATCATATAGTTTTTACAAGTTTTAACGTTCGTGAATCACCGGTCAACTTGGGTGGTCAATTGTCTATATGAAACCTATTTCAATTAATCAAGTCTTAACAAGTTTGATTACTTAACATGTTGGAAACATTTAATCATGTAAATAACAATTTCATTTAATATATATATATAAACATGGAAAATTTCAGGTCACTACAGAATTGATTTGTTATAAAGTTTCACGTAGCTAAAATAAACAAATCTATCCAATCTTGTTTTACCCGTCATTTCTTCGTTTCAAATCCGTTTTGAGTGATTCAAGTTACTATGGTTTCATATTGAACCAAAGATTACTAATCTAAATAGAAAAAGTATAGGTTTATAGTCAGAAATATGAGTTACAATTCGTTTTTATAAGAGGTAGTCATTTCAGTCGAAAGAACGACGTCTTGATGACCATTTTGAAAAACATACTTTCACTTTGAGTTTAACCATGATTTTTGGATATAGTTTCATGTTCATAATAAAAATCATTTTTCCAAATGTATAGCTTTTAAATCAAAGTTTCTCATAGTTTTTAATTATCCAAACCAAAACAGCCCCCGGTTTTACTACAACGGCGTATGTCCAGTTTTACAGTGTTTATCGTATTTCCAGGTTTTAAATCATTAAGTTAGCATATCATATAGATATAGAACATGTGTTTGGTTGATTTTAAAAGTTAAGTTAGAAGGATTAACTTTGTTTGCGAACAAGTTTAGAATTAACTAAACTATGTTCTAGTGATTTACAAGTTATAATCTTCGAATAAGATAGTTTTATATATATGAATCAAATGATGTTATGAACATCATTACTACCTTAAGTTTAGTAGGTAAACCTACTGGAAATGAAAAAAATAGATCTAGCTTCAAAGGATCCTTGGATGGCTTCAAAATTCTTGAAGCAGAATCATGACACGAAAACAAGTTCAAATAAGATTTCCACTCTAAATAAGATTGTTATAGTTATAGAAATTTAATCAAAGTTTGAATATGACTATTAACTTGAATTAGAAATATATCTTACTGTAAATAAGAAAGATGTCTTGAGATTAGATGATCACTTGAAATGGATTTGTAAGATTGGAAGTAAGCTAATAAGCTTGAAAGTATTTGTGAAGTGTTCTTGATGTGTTCTTGAATGATGATGTTTCTTGATTGTAATTGAAGCTAGATTGACCTAGATGATCATTATTACTGAATTATAGATGTTCTTAAGCTTAGAGAGAGTTAGGATGGAGAGAATTTGGATTAGAAAATCAAAGAAATGTGATGTGTGTGTGTTGTTTGAAAAAAATGCCAAATGCTTAGTCAATATAAGGTTACTATTTTTTGTTTTCATGCTCATAAGTCATGCTAGTTGTCAAATAATGGTTCCCACATGTTTAATTACTCACATGGGCTGCTAAGGAGTTGATGATTGAAGTGTATATACCAATAGTAAATACATCTAGAAGCTGTGTATTGTACGAGTACATATACGGGTACATACGAGTAGAATTGTTGATGAAAATGAATGAGAATGTAATTGTAAGTATTTTTGTTAAATGGAAGTACTTTGATATGTGTCTTGAAGTCTTTCAAAAGTGTTCAAATACATTTAAATACATTACATGTATATACATTTTAATGGAGTCGTTTAGTTATCGATAGTCGTTACATGTAAGTGTTGTTTTGAAACCTTTAATGTTAACGATCTCATTTAATGTTGTTAATCCATTGTTTATTATATCTAATGAGATGTTAAATTATTACATTATCATGCTAACATGATGTATGAATATATCTTAATATGATATGTATACATTAAAATGTCGTTAGAACGATAATCGTTACGTATATGTCTCGTTTCGAAATCCTTAAGTTAGTAGTCTTGTTTTTACTTATGTAGTTCATTGTTAACACACTTATTGATATATTTAATTATCATTTTATCATGTTAAATATAATGAAACAATATCTTAATATGATTCATTTATATTTAATAAGGCGTTGTTATAACGATAATCGTTATATGTATCGTTTCTAGTTTCTTACGTCAATAGTCTCATTTTTATGTATATAACTCATTGTTAATATACTTAATGAGATACTTGATTATCATTATATCATGTTAAACATATATATATATATATATATATATATATATATATATATATATATATATATATATATATATATATATATATATATATATATATATATATATATATATATATATATATCATCATCATCTCATATACAAATTATAACGTTCGTGAATCATCGGTCAAACTGGGTGGTCAAACGTTTATATAATTTCTGTTTCAATTAATCAAGTCTTAACAAGTTTGATTGCTTAACATGTTGGAAATATTTAATCATGCAAATATAGTTTTCGTTTAATATATAATCATGGAACAGTTCGGAAAAGTTCGGGTCACTACATCACTCCTACTCCTTTCTTCTATTCTCTTCCAGCCTCTTCTACTTCTTCACATTCTTTCTCCTTCTCTAACCTCCCACCACATCTACACTATACACAAAAAAAAGAAGGAAAAAAAAAAGAGAGGTGAAAAGTCGAAATTACTCTCGATACCATTCATAATTTTTGTCTAATAAATAGTATATTAATATTAATATTAATATTAATTACACCACTTAAATTAATTCAGATAAACAACTAAAATAAAATACTAGTATATGTATTTTCCTATAACATTTTGTATACACAAAATTTCACGTTATTGAATTACTTATAATTTTGGGATGTTACAGAAGTATTTTCAACTTGAAGGTTCCGGATTTTTGCTCAGCAATCGTAACATGTGTCTTTTTTTTTAAAGGCTGGGATTTCATTAAAACACACACAAGAGACGAGCACAAATTACAAAGGAAATTCCTTTAAATCGTAACATGTTTCTTGAGATCTTCATATAATTCACAAGATATTATCCTTATTCCTTAATTTGTAACTAATCAAAATATCATCACTGCTTATTTTGGTAAAATATAACCCATCCGTCTTCAAACGTCGAACCATTTTGATAAAGTGTAAATAGCGAGCCATTTTGGACGAGTCATTTCAAGACTCCATTTCTACGACAAAATGACTTGCCAAGTCATTACCTGCTTGCCAGTCCCCGTTACCGGGTTGCGAATTAGGTAATTGTTTGCCAACTGTTTTGACATATTGACATAGGATGGTTGCGATCTTTGCCTTAATATGTTTGTTATTGATATAATGAGTGTTAGCCCGTATCTTAGCCTATTTACTTTGTAATTGGGCTTTGCCCACTTTATATTGATAGGGTTTACTCCTATATATTGAAAGGACCCGTCCTAATCCATCTGGACAAAGTCACCAACAACTGGTTCCATGGCGATGATCGACTCCAAATACTCTCTTTAAAATGAGCAAATGCACAGCGGAATGTTTCTTTCATACCTGAGAATAAACATGCTTTCAAGTGTCAACCAAAAGGTTGGTGAGTTCATAAGTTTATCATAAAATAATAAAATTTATCATTTTGATAGACCACAAGATTTAAATCCTGCATGGTACAAATGGGCCCGAATCCTAGACCCACCTGTAATGTACATGCGATATCTTTTAAATACAGTATACCTTTCTCGTGTACGAAACCATTTTAACAAATCTTTGTAACCGTACACATATCTCGTGTACAAAATATCATACACATAACCTGTGTATAAAATCATTCTCTCGATATATAACATTCACTTCAATTGGTGGTAATTATCATGTCCACTTAATTCAATGGTGGCAATTATCATGTCCACATAATTCAATAATAATCCGCAGAACTTCTGTCTGCATAATAATTCATTCGAGAAATATTTTGCTTGTGTCTATCTCGTCAAACATTTATAAAAGCATTTCATGTATTCGCAGTTCAAAATATATTTCAAAAGCATTTAATAAAGCAGTTGTAAAAACAGCGCATGTATTCTCAGTCCCAAAAATATAAAGAGTAAAGGGAGCAAATGAATTCACTATACTGTATTTTGTAGTAAAAATACATATGACATCATTGAACAAGTGTAGAGTTGACCTCGGATTCACGAACCTATATCATTTATATATACATTAATTCATATACTCGTAATTGAACAAGTTATATATATATATATATATATATATATATATATATATATATATATATATATATATATATATATATATATATATATATATATATATATATATATATATATATATATATTATTTTAATTGGTTATATTTTTATATCTATATATCTACTTTTATATAAGTATTTTAATAACAATTTTTATTGTAATCGTAATGATAATAAAATTAATAGTAATATTGTAAATAGTAATAATAATATAGTTCTTATATTAATAATAATGTTACTAGTAATAGTATAAATGATAGTAATGTTAATAATAATATAAATATTAAAAATTATAATAATAATAAGATGAGATTAATAATTATAATATTCATAAAACTAATGATAATAATCATATTCATAAAGATAATTAATGAAGAAAATAATGATAAAAATAATGATAATTCTAATAATAATAATAATAATACTAATGATAGTTTTAAAAATGATAATTTTAATAGACATGTTAATAATAATACCTATACTCATAATGATAATAATGCTAAAGGTAATAATAATACTTATCTTTAATAATAATAATAATAATAATAATGAGGTGATAATAATAATATCAATAATAATAAATATTAATAAAAGTAATAATAATGATAATAATAATAATAATAAATAATAACAACAATGTTAAAATTAAATAATAATAATAATAATAATAATAATAATAATAATAATAATAATAATAATAATAATAATAATAATAATAATAATAATAATAACAATAATAATAATATTAAAAACTACCTTTAAAGCTTTCCTAAAAAAATTGCCACGAACCGGGATCGAACTCAAGACCTCTCACTCACCAACAAACACCTTTAACCACTCCGCCATTTTTGTTTCCCTGAATTATACAGACATTAATTATATTTGACCTCCCATTTCTGTTTCCCTTTCTTCTTCAACAAATCAAAACCCAAAACTATTCCTCAACATCAAAATCATCATCTTATTTCATTATCATTCTCATAGTTCGTTTTTCATCATCTTCATCTTTATTACCATCTAATGTATCATCATCATAGCGTATCATCATAATTATTATCTCGTTTATTTAATCCGACCTTCATAATCGTAATCATAAGCAAAATCATAATTTTCATTGTTTCTAAATTAATTGTAAAACTAAACTCGTTATCTATCCTCATAACCATATCATCAAATTATCTCATTTTATTATCGTCTCGATTACTTCATCACCACCTAAACGTCCGCATCTTTATTTCATTTGAAACAGACACATAAAGGCTGCAGTAGCAACACAGTAATTGCAATAGGTTTACATTTGGGACTAGGCAGAAAAAGAACAATCATAATTGTGACCATCATTTTTATCATCTAACATATCCTCATCAATCTTAATATCACTACCATCATGTATCATAATGCTTGCATCATCACGAAGCATCATCAAGCTTAACTCAACATCATAACAGCAAGTAAAGAGGGAAAATAAAACTGAAAACGATCAATAGCAGTAACCAAGGTAATGGGCATTAAAGTGTGTATTATCCAGCTTAATCTGACCCATGTTCTTCGACCCAACAGGATGTCCAATAATATAACACGGCCCAAAAACATGGTCGCCCAATTGCTTATAGTAAATAAGCCCTTCAACAAGAGTTGAATCAACTTGCACGATGTGATGGTGGTGGTGGGACTCGTCTGATATTACAGGAATAACAACACATAGCTTACAGCTCATCTTTCCATTCATCATTATTATTATAATAATCGACAATTTTGATCATAAATCATATTTTCTATCTAATCATCTCGCTGTAGAATTAACAACTTATTTAGTGAAGTTTCGTGGCATAATAATCGAAATATACTAGTCGCTGGAACAGGAACGTAAGCGTGAAAATACTGCAGCAGTAGGAATCGTTGAGTGGTGATTATGGGCTGCTGAAATGTCAAGAAAATACGGTGATGGATTCAAGGTGGTGATGGAGGTGAAAGGAACGTTTATAGTAGTAGCTACAAATGAGTTTCATGATGGTTCTTGGTGATTGTTTCGAAAAAAAACATAAAGAATAAGCAGCAGATATGGTGGTGTTTGCATGGTTATAGTGAGAGGAAAGGAAATATATATATATAGAGAGAGAGGATGAGAGAGAGAAGAAAGATGATTGTTGCTGTTGTGGGGTTCGGACAGAAGGTAGGAACAGTAGTAATGATAGTTGCCTTGTGATGATGGTTAGTTGATGTATTGGGTTGGTCACGACAGGAAAAAAAGAAAAGAAACAAACAACACGGGTTCAAAAGTCGTGTTATTGTTGATGGGTTATCAAGATTGAAAATGAAGATGGGGTGTTTGATTGTTAACTTAAGTGTGTGAGGGTGATTCTTGGTTTAGGATCAATAGAACCCGAATATAGCATCATGTATGGGTGAGTTATATAAAATAATTTAGAAAATATGGAGAGATTGAGGAAGGTGAGAGGTGATAGTTTTAGTGGTGGCCGTTGGGTGTTGGTGATGAAAAGTTGTTGGTGATAATGAAGACCGAAGGTGTGAAGGTGATTTCAAGGTGATAATCGGTGAGGATGGAGAAAGGAATGATGAGGGTGGTATGAGTGAAGAAGAAGAAGTATATGATTGGTGATGGATTGATATTGAATATGGACATATGATAAGATAATAAATATAATAAGGTATATCATAACCCTCAATCAGTGCTCAATCAGTGAAAGGTGTGATTGATTGTACAAAGAAAGAAAAATGGTTGTTGCCAGTTGTTTATTTGGTATTTGGTTTATAAGGGAGTTTTATGTAAGGAAAAATGAATATTATAAGTAAATAAAACAAAACGTACTTAATCAATTTATAATAGTAAAGCCATCTTAATTGGCAGTATCCTTGTCGACATCTCATTTTACGGGTCAATATTTCGTGTTTTGTTGTTAATCAGTAGTGGATAAGAGTCTTCGGAAAAATCCCAACTTTTAAGATTAACTATATTTATTTATTTTGGTCATTATGGTATAAAATTCGATCCTTAAATTATTAAATAAAAATTACATCAACTGTCCCTCTCATTTCTAGGTAAAATATAAAAAGTGTCCAAACTTAACAAATAGTTCCTAAATATACTTCTAATAAGCCTATAATTTGTATCACTTATTTTCGGATCACCCTTTATTTTAAAATCATATAAGTTCGTTTTTAACTTGATTAATAACTATCAAAACGACAAAAGAGTGCTACGAGCGTTTACAGAATGAATTCGAAATCAAATATATATTTTCAATATACTTTATATATTTAATAATAAATTTTATTATTACTTATATCATTTTATTTTACAAAATTAATTCTAATAACTACATAATATAATATTTCAAATTATATTAACGTATACATGTATACATTTTTAAATATATATGTATCTATTTACAAAAAGTTATTCGTGAATCGTCGGAACTAGTCGAAAGTCAAATGAATATATTAAACACAGTTCAAAGTTTTTAAGATTTCAATATTTCAGACTTTGCTTATCGTGTCGGAAACGTATAAAGATTAAGTTTAAATTTGGTCAAAAATTTCCGGGTCGTCACAGTACCTACCCGTTAAAGAAATTTCGTCCCGAAATTTGAGTGAGGTTGTCATGGTTAACAATAAATATGTTTTCATGACTCACATGAGCTGATAAATAGAGTTTTATTACTTTTGAGTAATAAGGATAAAACAATTCGATTATTCGAAGAGGATGAATGAAGCTATCACAAAAGAGTGAAATGAGCAAATGCAGATTCGACTTAATCGGTGACATAGTCACAGTTGATTTCCGGAATTTAAGGGATTTAGTGAAAATCTTTGAAATCTAAAAGATTTAATTCTTCGGCGAATAAGGAAATTAAGATCTCTATAATTAAATACGATGATCTACCTCGATTACTCTGTCTGATACTTCCATTATAAATTAAGCTCTTCTGTTCCATTATTCTCACCATTCCTCTTTCTTTCTTAGTTCATACATCCAAAAGATTGTGAAAATGCTTAACCCCGTTCTAATCCTTGATATTTTTTCCTAATTATCATTTTTATCATCATTCTTTTCAATCTCCCACTAGAAGAATCTGTTTACTTCTACTATTACTTTGGGGTGATACTATTCTTAATTCTACCGTGTCTTTATATTGCTATTCGTATTAATATCCATTGTTTGTAACCTCCGTGTTGTTATTTGACTTTATATTTTCTCTTATATTTTGGAGCTCTTTGCCTTTTTATTATCTTCTCGATCTCTAGTAAAGTGAGTAACGGTCCAGAATTCGTAAATATGGAGTTTCGGATGATCTTAATCTTCTAAACAAGAAAGAACGTAATCACACGATTTGATTTGTCAAATTACCAGAATATCCGGAAAAGACCGATTCATCAAGAAAATATTTTCTTAATATGTTTGAGGTTAAATAGAATACAAGAGTGGTGTAACATGGCACATGATGACGTTATGATCTGTGAATCATCACGTTCCATTTAGAAACTCAGCATGACTTACTGTAATATAATCACGTTGATCAAGTGTCATTATATTATACTAACTCATGCATCAGTTCCCAACATTACTTCAATATTGAAATGTCCCGTTCTTATTGATTAAAAACGTTCCATATTAATTGATTTCGTTGCGAGGTTTTGACCTCTATATGAGACGTTTTTCAAAGACTGCATTCGTTTTTAAAACAAACCATAACCTTTATTTCATAAATAAAGGTTTAAAAAGCTTTACGTAGATTATCAAATAATGATAATCTAAAATATCCTGTTTACACACGACCATTACTTAATGGTTTACAATACAAATATGTTACATCGAAATCAGTTTCTTGAATGCAGTTTTTACACAATATCATACAAACATGGACTCCAAATCTTGTCCTTATTTTAGTATGCAACAGCGGAAGCTCTTAATATTCACCTGAGAATAAACATGCTTTAAACGTCAACAAAAATGTTGGTGAGTTATAGGTTTAACCTATATATATCAAATCGTAACAATAGACCACAAGATTTCATATTTCAATACACATCCCATACATAGAGATAAAAATCATTCATATGGTGAACACCTGGTAACCGACAATAACAAGATGCATATATAAGAATATCCCCATCATTCCGGGACACCCTTCGGATATGATATAAATTTCGAAGTACTAAAGCATCCGGTACTTTGGATGGGGTTTGTTAGGCCCAATAGATCTATCTTTAGGATTCGCGTCAATTAGGGTGTCTGTTCCCTAATTCTTAGATTACCAGACTTAATAAAAAGGGGCATATTCGATTTCGATAATTCAACCATAGAATGTAGTTTCACGTACTTGTGTCTATTTTGTAAATCATTTATAAAACCTGCATGTATTCTCATCCCAAAAATATTAGATTTTAAAAGTGGGACTATAACTCACTTTCACAGATTTTTACTTCGTCGGGAAGTAAGACTTGGCCACTGTTGATTCACGAACCTATAACAATATATACATATATATTAAAGTATGTTCAAAATATATTTACAACACTTTTAATATATTTTGATGTTTTAAGTTTATTAAGTCAGCTGTCCTCGTTAGTAACCTATAACTAGTTGTCCACAGTTAGATGTACAGAAATAAATCGATAAATATTATCTTGAATCAATCCACGACCCAGTGTATACGTATCTCAGTATTGATCACAACTCAAACTATATATATTTTGGAATCAACCTCAACCCTGTATAGCTAACTCCAACATTCACATATAGAGTGTCTATGGTTGTTCCGAAATATATATAGATGTGTCGACATGATAGGTCGAAACATTGTATACGTGTCTATGGTATCTCAAGATTACATAATATACAATACAAGTTGATTAAGTTATGGTTGGAATAGATTTGTTACCAATTTTCACGTAGCTAAAATGAAAATAATTATCCAATCTTGTTTTACCCATAACTTCTTCATTTTAAATCCGTTTTGAGTGAATCAAATTGCTATGGTTTCATATTGAACTCTATTTCATGAATCTAAACAGAAAAAGTATAGGTTTATAGTCAGAAAAATAAGTTACAAGTTGTTTTTGTAAAGGTAGTCATTTCAGTCGAAAGAACGACGTCTAGATGACCATTTTAGAAAACATACTTCCACTTTGAGTTTAACCATAATTTTTGGATATAGTTTCATGTTCATAATAAAAATCATTTTCTCAGAATAACAACTTTTAAATCAAAGTTTATCATAGTTTTTAATTAACTAACCCAAAACAGCCCGCGGTGTTACTACGACGGCGTAAATCCGGTTTTACGGTGTTTTTCGTGTTTCCAGGTTTTAAATCATTAAGTTAGCATATCATATAGATATAGAACATGTGTTTAGTTGATTTTAAAAGTCAAGTTAGAAGGATTAACTTTTGTTTGCGAACAAGTTTAGAATTAACTAAACTATGTTCTAGTGATTACAAGTTTAAACCTTCGAATAAGATAGCTTTATATGTATGAATCGAATGATGTTATGAACATCATTACTACCTTAATTTCCTTGGATAAACCTACTGGAAAATAGAAAAATGGATCTAGCTTCAATGGATCCTTGGATGGCTCGAAGTTCTTGAAGCAGAATCATGACACGAAAACAAGTTCAAGTAAGATCATCACTTGAAATAAGATTGTTATAGTTATAGAAATTGAACCAAAGTTTGAATATGATTATTACCTTGTATTAGAATGATAACCTACTGTAAGAAACAAAGATTTCTTGAGGTTGGATGATCACCTTACAAGATTGGAAGTGAGCTAGCAAACTTGAAAGTATTCTTGATTTTATGAAACTAGAACTTTTGGAATTTATGAAGAACACTTAGAACTTGAAGATAGAACTTGAGAGAGATCAATTAGATGAAGAAAATTGAAGAATGAAAGTGTTTGTAGGTGTTTTTGGTCGTTGGTGTATGGATTAGATATAAAGGATATGTAATTTTGTTTTCATGTAAATAAGTCATGAATGATTACTCATATTTTTGTAATTTTATGAGATATTTCATGCTAGTTGCCAAATGATGGTTCCCACATGTGTTAGGTGACTCACATGGGCTGCTAAGAGCTGATCATTGGAGTGTATATACCAATAGTACATACATCTAAAAGCTGTGTATTGAACGAGTACGAATACGGGTGCATACGAGTAGAATTGTTGATGAAACTGAACGAGGATGTAATTGTAAGCATTTTTGTTAAGTAGAAGTATTTTTATAAGTGTATTGAAGTCTTTCAAAAGTGTATAAATACATATTAAAACACTACATGTATATACATTTTAACTGAGTCGTTAAGTCATCGTTAGTCGTTACATGTAAGTGTTGTTTTGAAACCTTTAGGTTAACGATCTTGTTAAATGTTGTTAACCCAATGTTTATAATATCAAATGAGATTTTAAATTATTATATTATCATGATATTATCATGTATGAATATCTCTTAATATGATATATATACATTAAATGTCTTTACAACGATAATCGTTACATATATGTCTCGTTTAAAAATCATTAAGTTAGTAGTCTTGTTTTTACATATGTAGTTCATTGTTAATATACTTTATGATATGTTTTCTTATCATAGTATCATGTTAACTATATATATATATCCATATATATGTCATCATATAGTTTTTACAAGTTTTAACGTTCGTGAATCACCGATCAACTTGGGTGGTCAATTGTCTATATGAAACATATTTCAATTAATCAAGTCTTAACAAGTTTGATTGCTTAACATGTTGGAAACATTTAATCATGTAAATATCAATCTCAATTAATATATATAAACATGGAAAAGTTCGGGTCACTACAGTACCTACCCGTTAAATAAATTTCGTCCCGAAATTTTAAGCTGTTGAAGGTGTTGACGAATCTTCTGGAAATAGATGCGGGTATTTCTTCTTCATCTGATCTTCACGCTCCCAGGTGAACTCGGGTCCTCTACGAGCATTCCATCGAACCTTAACAATTGGTATCTTGTTTTGCTTAAGTCTTTTAACCTCACGATCCATTATTTCGACGGGTTCTTCGATGAATTGAAGTTTTTCGTTGATTTGGATTTCATCTAACGGAATAGTGAGATCTTCTTTAGCAAAACATTTCTTTAAATTCGAGACGTGGAAAGTGTTATGTACAGCCGCGAGTTGTTGAGGTAACTCTAGTCGGTAAGCTACTGGTCCGACACGATCAATAATCTTGAATGGTCCAATATACCTTGGATTTAATTTCCCTCGTTTACCAAATCGAACAACGCCTTTCCAAGGTGCAACTTTAAGCATGACCATCTCTCCAATTTCAAATTCTATATCTTTTCTTTTAATGTCAGCGTAGCTCTTTTGTCGACTTTGGGCGGTTTTCAACCGTTGTTGAATTTGGATGATCTTCTCGGTAGTTTCTTGTATAATCTCCGGACCCGTAATCTGTCTATCCCCCACTTCACTCCAACAAATCGGAGACCTGCACTTTCTACCATAAAGTGCTTCAAACGGCGCCATCTCAATGCTTGAATGGTAGCTGTTGTTGTAGGAAAATTCTGCTAACGGTAGATGTCGATCCCAACTGTTTCCGAAATCAATAACACATGCTCGTAGCATGTCTTCAAGCGTTTGTATCGTCCTTTCGCTCTGCCCATCAGTTTGTGGATGATAGGCAGTACTCATGTCTAGACGAGTTCCTAATGCTTGCTGTAATGTCTGCCAGAATCTTGAAATAAATCTGCCATCCCTATCAGAGATAATAGAGATTGGTATTCCATGTCTGGAGACGACTTCCTTCAAATACAGTCGTGCTAACTTCTCCATCTTGTCATCTTCTCTTATTGGTAGGAAGTGTGCTGATTTGGTGAGACGATCAACTATTACCCAAATAGTATCAAAACCACTTGCAGTCCTTGGCAATTTAGTGATGAAATCCATGGTAATGTTTTCCCATTTCCATTCCGGGATTTCGGGTTGTTGAAGTAGACCTGATGGTTTCTGATGCTCAGCTTTGACCTTAGAACACGTCAAACATTCTCCTACGTATTTAGCAACATCGGCTTTCATACCCGGCCACCAAAAATGTTTCTTGAGATCCTTGTACATCTTCCCCGTTCCAGGATGTATTGAGTATCTAGTTTTATGAGCTTCTCTAAGTACCATTTCTCTCATATCTCCAAATTTTGGTACCCAAATCCTTTCAGCCCTATACCGGGTTTCGTCTTCCCGAATATTAAGATGCTTCTCCGATCCTTTGGGTATTTCATCCTTTAAATTTCCCTCTTTTAAAACTCCTTGTTGCGCCTCCTTTATTTGAGTAGTAATGTTATTATGAATCATTATATTCATAGATTTTACTCGAATGGGTTCTCTGTCCTTCCTGCTCAAGGCATCGGCTACCACATTTGCCTTCCCCGGGTGGTAACGAATCTCAAAGTCGTAATCATTCAATAATTCAATCCACCTACGCTGCCTCATATTCAGTTGTTTCTGATTAAATATGTGTTGAAGACTTTTGTGGTCGGTATATATAATACTTTTGACCCCATATAAGTAGTGCCTCCAAGTCTTTAATGCAAAAACAACCGCGCCTAATTCCAAATCATGCGTCGTATAATTTTGTTCGTGAATCTTCAATTGTCTAGACGCATAAGCAATCACCTTCGTTCGTTGCATTAATACACAACCGAGACCTTGCTTTGATGCATCACAATAAATCACAAAATCATCATTCCCTTCAGGCAATGACAATATAGGTGCCGTAGTTAGCTTTTTCTTCAATAACTGAAACGCTTTCTCTTGTTCATCATTCCATTCAAATTTCTTCCCTTTATGCGTTAATGCAGTCAAGGGTTTTGCTATTCTGGAAAAGTCTTGGATGAACCTTCTGTAGTAACCAGCTAGTCCTAAAAACTGGCGTATGTGTTTCGGAGTTTTCGGGGTTTCCCACTTTTCAACAGTTTCTATCTTTGCCGGATCCACCTTAATACCTTCTTTGTTCACTATGTGACCGAGGAATTGAACTTCTTCCAACCAAAATGCACACTTTGAAAACTTAGCGTACAATTCTTCCTTCCTCAATACTTCTAACACCTTTCTCAAATGTTCACCGTGTTCTTGGTCATTCTTTGAGTAAATAAGTATGTCATCAATGAAAACAATGACAAACTTGTCAAGGTATGGTCCACACACTCGGTTCATAAGGTCCATGAACACAGCTGGTGCATTAGTTAAACCAAACGGCATGACCATAAACTCGTAATGACCGTAACGTGTTCTGAAAGCAGTCTTTGGAATATCATCTTCTTTCACCCGCATTTGATGATACCCGGAACGTAAGTCAATCTTTGAATAAACAGACGAGCCTTGTAGTTGATCAAATAAGTCGTCGATTCTCGGTAGTGGGTAGCGGTTCTTGATGGTAAGTTTGTTCAACTCTCGGTAGTCGATACACAACCTGAATGTACCATCTTTCTTCTTGACAAACAAAACAGGAGCTCCCCACGGTGATGTGCTTGGTCGAATGAAACCACGCTCTAAAAGTTCTTGTAATTGGCTTTGCAGTTCTTTCATCTCGCTGGGTGCGAGTCTGTAAGGAGCACGAGCTATTGGTGCAGCTCCTGGTACAAGATCTATTTGAAATTCAACGGATCGATGTGGGGGTAATCCCGGTAATTCTTTCGGAAATACATCGGGAAATTCTTTTGCAATGGGAACATCATTGATGCTCTTTTCTTCAGTTTGTACTTTCTCGACGTGTGCTAGAACAGCATAGCAACCTTTTCTTATTAGTTTTTGTGCCTTCAAATTACTAATAAGATGTAGCTTCGTGTTGCCCTTTTCTCCGTACACCATTAAGGGTTTTCCTTTTTCTCGTATAATGCGAATTGCATTTTTGTAACAAACGATCTCCGCTTTCACTTCTTTCAACCAGTCCATACCGATTATCACATCAAAACTCCCTAACTCTACTGGTATCAAATCAATCTTAAATGTTTCGCTAACCAGTTTAATTTCTCGATTCCGACATATATTATCTGCTGAAATTAATTTACCATTTGCTAATTCGAGTAAAAATTTACTATCCAAAGGCGTCAATGGACAACTTAATTTAGCACAAAAATCTCTACTCATATAGCTTCTATCCGCACCCGAATCAAATAAAACGTAAGCAGATTTATTGTCAATAAGAAACGTACCCGTAACAAGCTCCGGGTCTTCCTGTGCCTCTACCGCATTAATATTGAAAACTCTTCCACGACCTTGTCCATTCGTGTTCTCCTGGTTCGGGCAATTTCTAATAATGTGGCCTGGTTTTCCACATTTATAACAAACTACATTGGCATAACTTGCTCCGACACTACTTGCTCCGCCATTACTCGTTCCGACACCATTTGTTCCTTTCGTTCTATTAACCCCTGGTCCGTAGACCTCACACTTCGCCGCGCTATGACCATTTCTTTTACACTTGTTGCAAAATTTGGTGCAAAACCCCGAGTGATTCTTTTCACACCTTTGGCATAGCTGCTTCTGATTGTTGTTGTTGTTGCGATTATTATTGTTGTTGGGATGATTGTTGTAGTTGCTGTTGTTGTTGTTGTTGTTGTTGTTGGGCCGTTTGTTGTAGTTGCGATTGATGTTGCGATTGTTGGGATAATTGTTGCGATTATTGTTGTAATTGCTGTTGTTGTTGTATTGGTGATTCTTATCACCATTTTCCTCCCACTTTCTTTTGACTTGCTTCACATTGGCCTCTTCAGCAGTCTGTTCTTTAATTCTTTCTTCAATCTGGTTCACTAGTTTGTGAGCCATTCTACATGCCTGTTGTATGGAGGCGGGCTCGTGTGAACTTATATCTTCTTGGATTCTTTCCGGTAATCCTTTCACAAACGCGTCGATCTTCTCTTCCTCATCTTCGAATGCTCCCGGACACAATAGGCACAATTCTGTGAATCGTCTTTCGTACGTGGTAATATCAAATCCTTGGGTTCGTAACCCTCTAAGTTCTGTCTTGAGCTTATTGACCTTGGTTCTGGGACGGTACCTCTCGTTCATCAAGTGCTTGAATGCTGACCACGGTAGTGCGTACGCATCATCTTGTCCCACTTGCTCTAGATAGGTATTCCACCATGTTAACGCAGAACCTGTGAAGGTATGCGTAGCGTACTTCACTTTGTCCTCTTCAGTACACTTACTTATGGCAAACACCGATTCAACCTTCTCGGTCCACCGTTTCAATCCGATCGGTCCTTCGGTTCCATCAAATTCCAAAGGTTTGCAGGCAGTGAATTCTTTGTAGGTGCATCCTACACGATTTCCTGTACTGCTAGATCCAAGGTTATTGTTGGTATGTAGCGCAGCCTGTACTGCGGCTATGTTTGAAGCTAGAAAAGTACGGAATTCCTCTTCATTCATATTCACGGTGTGTCGAGTAGTCGGTGCCATTTCCTTCAAAATAGTTAAATGGAACAAGTTAATCATACAGAATATTAAGAGTAGTTAATAGTATTTCGTAGCATAATATGAACTCATTTATAAAAGCTTTTTCTTCATATTAGCGTTTTATAAGTTTAAATTCGGGTAGTACCTACCCGTTAAGTTCATACTTAGTAGCTAATATACAATTCAACTACTACAATTCTATATGAAAAACTGATTATAATAATATTTCGCATTCAAACTTTTATACAATATTTTACAAACTTACAATACCGCTTATTTTACATAAAGCATGAAATATAGCACACAATAACTTTGATACAAGATAGTTGTGAAGACAATTCTAGCTAGTACACAAGTCGTTCAGCAAAGGCAATAAAGACACGTAATTCATACGTCCAGAAACAAGTCATGCATTCTGGTTTTACTAGGACTACTTCCCATCCTTGGTCTTGTGCAACATAACCATTATGGCCGTTGATAAGACAGCGTGTTGTAACGTCATCAAAGGGACGAGGGTTACGTAATGTCCAACAGTCCCGTAATAATCTAAAAACCTCATTTCTTACCCCAATTACCGACTCCGTCACTTGTGGAAACGTTTTGTTTAATAGTTGTAGCCCGATGTTCTTGTTCTCACTTTGGTGAGAAGCGAACATTACTAATCCGTAAGCATAACATGCTTCTTTATGTTGCATGTTAGCCGCTTTTTCTAAATCACGAAGTCCAATATTCGGATATATTGAGTCAAAATAATTTCTTAACCCGTTGCGTAAAATAGCATTTGGGTTCCCCGCAATATATGCGTCAAAGTAAACACATCGTAACTTATGGGTTTCCCAATGTGATATCCCCCATCTTTCAAACGAAAGTCTCTTATAAACCAAGACATTCTTGGAATGTTCTTCGAATGTCTTACAAACTGATCTCGCCTTAAATAGTTGTGCCGAAGAATTCTGGCCGACTCTAGACAAGATTTCATCAATCATGTCTCCGGGTAGGTCTCTTAAAATATTGGGTTGTCTATCCATTTTGTGTTTTTAAACTGTAAAATAGACAAGAGTTAGATTCATAAAAAATACTTATTAATACAAGCAATTTTTACATATATCATAAAGCATAAGAACACTATATTACATATATTACACCACACGAATACAACTATCTTATTCCGACTCGCTCGTTTCTTCTTCTTCGGTTTTGGTTCGTTTTGCCAAGTTTCTAGGGATATATGATGTTCCCCTAATACGAGCCGTCGTTGTCCACATTGGTTTAGAAAAACCTGGTGGTTTAGAGGTTCCCGGGTCATTGTTACAACTTAAGGACTTCGGGGGTTGACGATACATATAAAGTTCATCGGGGTTGGAATTAGATTTCTCTATTTTTATGCCCTTTCCCTTATTATTTTCTTTTGCCTTTTTAAATTCAGTTGGGGTAATTTCTATAACATCATCGGAATTCTCGTCGGAATCCGATTCATCGGAGAATTGGTAATCCTCCCAATATTTTGCTTCCTTGGCGGAAACACCATTGACCATAATTAACTTTGATCGGTTGGTTGAGGATTTTCTTTTACTTAACCGTTTTATTATTTCCCCCACCGGTTCTATTTCTTCATCCGGTTCCGATTCTTCTTCCGGTTCCGATTCTTCTTCCGGTTCCGACTCTTCTTCCGGTTCTTCTTCGGGAACTTGTGAATCAGTCCACAAATCATTCCAATTTACATTTGACTCTTCATTATTATTAGGTGAGTCAATGGAACTTGTTCTAGAGGTAGACATCTATCACATAATATCAAACACGTTAAGAGATTAATATATCACATAATATTCATATGTTAAAAATATATAGTTTCCAACAAAAATGTTAAGCAATCATTTTTAAAGAAAACACGGTCGAAGTCCAGACTCACTAATGCATCCTAACAAACTCGATAAGACACACTAATGCAAATTTTCTGGTTCTCTAAGACCAACGCTCGGATACCAACTGAAATGTCCCGTTCTTATTGATTAAAAACGTTCCATATTAATTGATTTCGTTGCGAGGTTTTGACCTCTATATGAGACGTTTTTCAAAGACTGCATTCGTTTTTAAAACAAACCATAACCTTTATTTCATAAATAAAGGTTTAAAAAGCTTTACGTAGATTATCAAATAATGATAATCTAAAATATCCTGTTTACACACGACCATTACTTAATGGTTTACAATACAAATATGTTACATCGAAATCAGTTTCTTGAATGCAGTTTTTACACAATATCATACAAACATGGACTCCAAATCTTGTCCTTATTTTAGTATGCAACAGCGGAAGCTCTTAATATTCACCTGAGAATAAACATGCTTTAAACGTCAACAAAAATGTTGGTGAGTTATAGGTTTAACCTATATATATCAAATCGTAACAATAGACCACAAGATTTCATATTTCAATACACATCCCATACATAGAGATAAAAATCATTCATATGGTGAACACCTGGTAACCGACAATAACAAGATGCATATATAAGAATATCCCCATCATTCCGGGACACCCTTCGGATATGATATAAATTTCGAAGTACTAAAGCATCCGGTACTTTGGATGGGGTTTGTTAGGCCCAATAGATCTATCTTTAGGATTCGCGTCAATTAGGGTGTCTGTTCCCTAATTCTTAGATTACCAGACTTAATAAAAAGGGGCATATTCGATTTCGATAATTCAACCATAGAATGTAGTTTCACGTACTTGTGTCTATTTTGTAAATCATTTATAAAACCTGCATGTATTCTCATCCCAAAAATATTAGATTTTAAAAGTGGGACTATAACTCACTTTCACAGATTTTTACTTCGTCGGGAAGTAAGACTTGGCCACTGTTGATTCACGAACCTATAACAATATATACATATATATTAAAGTATGTTCAAAATATATTTACAACACTTTTAATATATTTTGATGTTTTAAGTTTATTAAGTCAGCTGTCCTCGTTAGTAACCTATAACTAGTTGTCCACAGTTAGATGTACAGAAATAAATCGATAAATATTATCTTGAATCAATCCACGACCCAGTGTATACGTATCTCAGTATTAATCACAACTCAAACTATATATATTTTGGAATCAACCTCAACCCTGTATAGCTAACTCCAACATTCACATATAGAGTGTCTATGGTTGTTCCGAAATATATATAGATGTGTCGACATGATAGGTCGAAACATTGTATACGTGTCTATGGTATCTCAAGATTACATAATATACAATACAAGTTGATTAAGTTATGGTTGGAATAGATTTGTTACCAATTTTCACGTAGCTAAAATGAAAATAATTATCCAATCTTGTTTTACCCATAACTTCTTCATTTTAAATCCGTTTTGAGTGAATCAAATTGCTATGGTTTCATATTGAACTCTATTTCATGAATCTAAACAGAAAAAGTATAGGTTTATAGTCAGAAAAATAAGTTACAAGTCGTTTTTGTAAAGGTAGTCATTTCAGTCGAAAGAACGACGTCTAGATGACCATTTTAGAAAACATACTTCCACTTTGAGTTTAACCATAATTTTTGGATATAGTTTCATGTTCATAATAAAAATCATTTTCTCAGAATAACAACTTTTAAATCAAAGTTTATCATAGTTTTTAATTAACTAACCCAAAACAGCCCGCGGTGTTACTACGACGGCGTAAATCCGGTTTTACGGTGTTTTTCGTGTTTCCAGGTTTTAAATCATTAAGTTAGCATATCATATAGATATAGAACATGTGTTTAGTTGATTTTAAAAGTCAAGTTAGAAGGATTAACTTTTGTTTGCGAACAAGTTTAGAATTAACTAAACTATGTTCTAGTGATTACAAGTTTAAACCTTCGAATAAGATAGCTTTATATGTATGAATCGAATGATGTTATGAACATCATTACTACCTTAATTTCCTTGGATAAACCTACTGGAAAATAGAAAAATGGATCTAGCTTCAATGGATCCTTGGATGGCTCGAAGTTCTTGAAGCAGAATCATGACACGAAAACAAGTTCAAGTAAGATCATCACTTGAAATAAGATTGTTATAGTTATAGAAATTGAACCAAAGTTTGAATATGATTATTACCTTGTATTAGAATGATAACCTACTGTAAGAAACAAAGATTTCTTGAGGTTGGATGATCACCTTACAAGATTGGAAGTGAGCTAGCAAACTTGAAAGTATTCTTGATTTTATGAAACTAGAACTTTTGGAATTTATGAAGAACACTTAGAACTTGAAGATAGAACTTGAGAGAGATCAATTAGATGAAGAAAATTGAAGAATGAAAGTGTTTGTAGGTGTTTTTGGTCGTTGGTGTATGGATTAGATATAAAGGATATGTAATTTTGTTTTCATGTAAATAAGTCATGAATGATTACTCATATTTTTGTAATTTTATGAGATATTTCATGCTAGTTGCCAAATGATGGTTCCCACATGTGTTAGGTGACTCACATGGGCTGCTAAGAGCTGATCATTGGAGTGTATATACCAATAGTACATACATCTAAAAGCTGTGTATTGAACGAGTACGAATACGGGTGCATACGAGTAGAATTGTTGATGAAACTGAACGAGGATGTAATTGTAAGCATTTTTGTTAAGTAGAAGTATTTTGATAAGTGTATTGAAGTCTTTCAAAAGTGTATAAATACATATTAAAACACTACATGTATATACATTTTAACTGAGTCGTTAAGTCATCGTTAGTCGTTACATGTAAGTGTTGTTTTGAAACCTTTAGGTTAACGATCTTGTTAAATGTTGTTAACCCAATGTTTATAATATCAAATGAGATTTTAAATTATTATATTATCATGATATTATCATGTATGAATATCTCTTAATATGATATATATACATTAAATGTCTTTACAACGATAATCGTTACATATATGTCTCGTTTAAAAATCATTAAGTTAGTAGTCTTGTTTTTACATATGTAGTTCATTGTTAATATACTTTATGATATGTTTTCTTATCATAGTATCATGTTAACTATATATATATATCCATATATATGTCATCATATAGTTTTTACAAGTTTTAACGTTCGTGAATCACCGATCAACTTGGGTGGTCAATTGTCTATATGAAACATATTTCAATTAATCAAGTCTTAACAAGTTTGATTGCTTAACATGTTGGAAACATTTAATCATGTAAATATCAATCTCAATTAATATATATAAACATGGAAAAGTTCGGGTCACTACAAATATCATTCATATTTTAAGCTCAAAAGTTTACAGAATATAGAAACTAACAGTTTCTATATGATTTAACATCGATAGCACTAAGAGATTAATGATTTCAGATAAGAATAGTTATGAAAATATCTTCAGAAATATGAAGGATATTTATAATGAAAGATACGATGATATCTTGGAATTTCTAATATCGAAGGATGGTGAAGAAAATTTGTCCGCAAGAGTTTGGAGTCAGAAACAAGGTATTTGCTTAAAGATTTCATTAGAAACAGAATCATCAGGATTCTTTAATGTATACGTTTAGTCCTTGTGATTTGTTCAGAGACTCCTTCATTGTTTGCTCAATCAGTTTTTTTCAGTTTTAAACTTTTTCTGAGTTTTGCCAAAATACAATTCTTTATCATCAACTTTTGGCAGTTGAGGTCGTTTACAGTTTTTGTTGCTTCATTCAACTTTTCAAAATTCAGAGTATTAATTCGCAGACTGGGTGCTTTTTAGATTTTCAGAATGGAAGATCATAGTTCTAAGAGATAAACGTTATATAGATACATATAACTATTGATGTGGAAACATTGCGAGACTCACAATACAGATTTGAGGATTCCCGGTAATTGGTATGGCAGTTCTCGTTACAAGATGCGGATGAGTATATGATAGGGTTTCAATGAATAAATATAATGATTTATCGGAGAGATTTAAACCAAGAAGCAACGAGGTTGCTAGTACGTCTGCTGGTAATATGGTAGAATTTGAAAGGTTCCCTGGTAACAATAAAAGAGTATGCATATATATCAAGGTTATAATAAGGTTGTTTCGAACGAAAAGTCGAAGTTGACTTGTTGGAGCTGTGACAAAATTTGCTACTTTGAAAGGGATTAACAAGTTATTTTGGGTAATAATAACGCTAAGGAATTAGCACAGCTACGTGTTAAACTTTACTCAGTTGCCGAGAGTTTCTCAGGTGCATAACTATATGCATAAATCTTTCCTTCCGTAGATGAAGTGCGGTTGATTCATCCTATCGATTGAGGTGTTTTCAAGAATCATGAAAGGTATGAACGCAGATTGTAACCGTCAAGATACAAATGAGGTTTAGGATGAAATCAAGTGGCAAACTTGAAGAAATATTTAGTTTCATATGTTATAATCAATATTTTAATTCATTTTAATTGTCCAATGTTATTAGTCCACAGTCGATAGTCCACAGTTAACAGTCCAATAATTCATATATAGTTTAATATATAATATTCTAATTAATTAATACGTATCGTGTGTAGTGACCCGAACTTTTCCATGTTTATATATATTAATTGAGATTGATATTTACATGATTAAATTTTTCCAACATGTTAAGCAATCAAACTTGTTAAGACTTGATTAATTGAAATATGTTTATTGACCACCCAAGTTGACCGGTGATTCACGAACGTTAAAACTTGTATAAACTATATGATGACATATATATGGATATATATATATATAGTTAACATGATACTATGATAAGTAAACATATCATTAAGTATATTAACAATGAACTACATATGTAAAAACAAGACTACTAACTTAATGATTTTTAAACGAGACATATATGTAACGATTATCGTTGTAAAGACATTTAATGTATATATATCATATTAAGAGATATTCATACATGATAATATCATGATAATATAATAATTTAAAATCTCATTTGATATTATAAACATTGGGTTAACAACATTTAACAGGATCGTTAACCTAAAGGTTTCAAAACAACACTTACATGTAACGACTAACGATGACTTAACGACTCAGTTAAAATGTATATACATGTAGTGTTTTAATATGTATTTATACACTTTTGAAAGACTTCCATACACTTATCAAAATACTTCTACTTAACAAAAATTCTTACAATTACATCCTCGTTCAGTTTCATAAACAATTCTACTCGTATGCACCCGTATTTGTACTCGTACAATACACAGCTTTTAGATGTATGTACTATTGGTATATACACTCCAATGATCAGCTCTTAGCAGCCCATGTGAGTCACCTAACACATGTGGGAACCATCATTTGGCAACTAGCATGAAATATCTCATAAAATTAAAAAAATATGAGTAATCATTCATGACTTATTTACATGAAAACAAAATTACATATCCTTTATATCTAATCCATACACCAACGACCAAAAACACCTAGAAACACTTTCATTCTTCAATTTTCTTCATCTAATTGATCTCTCTCAAGTTCTATCTTCAAGTTCTAAGTGTTCTTCATATATTCTACAAGTTCTAGTTACATAAAATCAAGAATACTTTCAAGTTTGCTAGCTCACTTCCAATCTTGTAAGGTGATCATCCAACCTCAAGAAATCTTTGTTTCTTACAGTAGGTTATCATTCTAATACAAGGTAATAATCATATTCAAACTTTGGTTCAATTTCTATAACTATAACAATCTTATTTCAAGTGATGATCTTACTTGAACTTGTTTTCGTGTCATGATTCTGCTTCAAGAACTTCGAGCCATCCAAGGATCCGTTGAAGCTAGATCCATTTTTCTCTTTTCCAGTAGGTTTATCCAAGGAACTTAAGGTAGTAATGATGTTCATAACATCATTCGATTCATACATATAAAGCTTTCTTATTCGAAGGTTTAAACTTGTAATCACTAGAACATAGTTTAGTTAATTCTAAACTTGTTCGCAAACAAAAGTTAATCCTTCTAAATTGACTTTTAAAATCAACTAAACACATGTTCTATATCTATATGATATGCTAACTTAATGATTTAAAACCTGAAAACACGAAAAACACCGTAAAACCAGATTTACGCCGTCGTAGTAACACCGCGGGCTGTTTTGGGTTAGTTAATTAAAAACTATGATAAACTTTGATTTAAAAGTTGTTATTCTGAGAAAATGATTTTTATTATGAACATGAAACTATATCCAAAAATTATGGTTAAACTCAAAGTGGAAGTATGTTTTCTAAAATGGTCATCTAGACGTCGTTCTTTCGACTAAAATGACTACCTTTACAAAAACGACTTGTAACTTATTTTTCCGACTATAAACCTATACTTTTTCTGTTTAGATTCATAAAATAGAGTTCAATATGAAACCATAGCAATTTGATTCACTCAAAACGGATTTAAAATGAAGAAGTTATGGGTAAAACAAGATTGGATAATTTTTCTCATTTTAGCTACGTGAAAATTGGTAACAAATCTATTCCAACCATAACTTAATCAACTTGTATTGTATATTATGTAATCTTGAGATACCATAGACACGTATACAATGTTTCGACCTATCATGTCGACACATCTATATATATTTCGGAACAACCATAGACACTCTATATGTGAATGTTGGAGTTAGCTATACAGGGTTGAGGTTGATTCAAAAATATATATAGTTTGAGTTGTGATCAATACTGAGATACGTATACACTGGGTCGTGGATTGATTCAAGATAATATTTATGGATTTATTTCTGTACATCTAACTGTGGACAACTAGTTGTAGGTTACTAACGAGGACAGCTGACTTAATAAACTTAAAACATCAAAATATATTAAAAGTGTTGTAAATATATTTTGAATATACTTTGATATATATGTATATATTGTTATAGGTTCGTGAATCAACCAGTGGCCAAGTCTTATTTCCCGACGAAGTAAAAATCTGTGAAAGTGAGTTATAGTCCCACTTTTAAAATCTAATATTTTTGGGATGAGAATACATGCAGGTTTTATAAATGATTTACAAAATAGACACAAGTACGTGAAACTACATTCTATGGTTGAATTATCGAAATCGAATATGCCCCTTTTTATTAAGTCTGGTAATCTAAGAATTAGGGAACAGACACCCTAATTGACGCGAATCCTAAAGATAGATCTATTGGGCCTAACAAACCCCATCCAAAGTACCGGATGCTTTAGTACTTCGAAATTTATATCATATCCGAAGGGTGTCCCGGAATGATGGGGATATTCTTATATATGCATCTTGTTAATGTCGGTTACCAGGTGTTCATCATATGAATGATTTTTATCTCTATGTATGGGATGTGTATTGAAATATGAAATCTTGTGGTCTATTGTTACGATTTGATATATATATAGGTTAAACCTATAACTCACCAACATTTTTGTTGACGTTTTAAGCATGTTTATTCTCAGGTGATTATTAAGAGCTTCCGCTGTCGCATACTTAAATAAGGACGAGATTTGGAGTCCATGCTTGTATGATATTGTGTAAAAACTGCATTCAAAAAACTTATTTTGTTGTAACATATTTCTATTGTAAACCATTATGTAATGGTCGTGTGTAAACAGGATATTTTAGATTATCATTATTTGATAATCTACGTAAAGTTTTTTAAAACCTTTATCTATGAAATAAAGGTTATGGTTTGTTTTAAAAATGAATGCAGTCTTTGAAAAACGTCTCATATAGAGGTCAAAACCTCGCAACGAAATCAATTAATATGGAACGTTTTTAATCAATAAGAACGGGACATTTCATCGTGACCCGTGTACATGTCTCAGACTCGATCACAACTCAAAGTATATATATTATTGTAGAATTAACCTCAACCCTGTATAGCTAACTCAATCATTACTGCATATAGAGTGCCTATGGTGATTCCAAATAATATATATAGATGCGTCGATAAGATATGTCAAAACCTTGTATACGTGTCCCGATATTTAAAGTGCGTAAAATAAATAACAGAAATTAAATGACGATAAATAAAATTTCGAGAATATAAATTGTGATAAATAAATTGCGATAAATAAAATGTAATCAGTTAGCTAGGAACAGTTAGCATGGATTCTTAACAAACTTCTTCTTATAGTTAATTTGTTTGTTTCTAACAAATTTTATTTTGTTCAATGTTTTCTTCATTATGCCACTTGTTGAATTCTGATAGGTCAAAATCCAAATAAGAATTTGAATGAAAATGGTTATTCTGCGGTGAACGGATTCGTATATCGGTGGATGTAAGTAGGATAATAATTGACTGTTGAATCAGATTCGAAGAATGTACAGTATAACTTATTAAAGTGAAATCTAAATATTCCTCGGGTATTACCTACCCGTTAAAATATTTTCACCATTAACAGTTTGTACACATGAATTTTTATGAATTTAATTACAATCTTTATGAAAACATATATACATATGTACATATATATTTTCTTCAGATGTAATTATGAATTTAATGAGTTAATATGATATTAAACTCATTTGATTTACCGTTAGAATACGAATATATAATCTCTAAAGCATTAGAGATCACATAATCGTTATGTCGAACGAAGATAAATGATGTAGAACGTCATGTAGAACAAAGATAATCGATGTAGGACATCATGTAGTATGATGATTATGCTGGAGGTACAGACTGTGAGTTTGAGGTGTGTAGTATTGAGGCTTGTGCTGCGGATGTTGTTGTTGGTGTTACTGGTGTTGCCGGTGATGTTGCTAAAGCTGGTAAGTTTTGCACTATATTTTCCAAGGCTACAACTCGGGCGCGAAGCTCGTTGACTTCTTCTATTACTCCGGGATGATTGTCGGTAAGAACGAGCGAATGAATAAGGTTTAGAATCTGAGATACTATGTAATTATGATGAGATATTCGGGAAATGAGGGTGAAAATGATGTTTTGAATGGGTTTGCCATTAAATGCTTCATGTTCATCGCCAAGAGGTAAATTCGGCTGGTGGAAGGAATCGCCTTCTTCACGCCTCCATTGATTGAGTCGATCACGAACTAATCATATGAATTGGGGATGGATGATTGGTTGATTCATTCTGGTGACGCTGCTTTCGGAGCTTAGGTGAACATCCATGTCGGAATAGCTGTCGGAATAACTATCAGAATAGCTATCGAAATCTGAGGGACTCGAACTGGTTGAGGGATTCATCCCGTACGATCAGATGAAGGATTTTCGATAAGAAATAGATTATAGAATATAGATTAGTACCCTGCAATACATAATTTACATATATATATATATATATATATATATATATATATATATATATATATATATATATATATATATATATATATATATATATAATACTAAAATCCCATAAGTTACGGAGGAATCTACGGAAGCTGTCAGGCATCGGTAACAAAAACAGGTACGCTAAGATATGAATTAGCAGATATACTAAGATATAAATTTTGTCTATACACTAATCATGTAATTTACGCAATAAGATCTATCTAGACTAAGGATGATAAGCAAGTGATTCTCTAAGGATGATAAGCAGGTAATTTTCGACACGAAATGATAAGCAAAACTTTTGACATGCAGACACGGTCGATGAAATGTCCTGTTCATATTGATTATAAACGTTCCATATTAATTGATTTCATTGCGAGGTTTTGACCTCTATATGAGACGTTTTTCAAAGACTGCATTCATTTTTAAAACAACCATAACCTTTATTTTATCAATAAAGTTTTTAAAAACATTACGTAGATTATCAAATAATGATAATCTAAAATATACTGTTTACACACGACCATTACATAATGGTTTACAATAGAAATATATTACATCGACATATGTTTCTTGAATGCAGTTTTTACACAATATCATACAAACATGGACTCCAAATCTTGTCCTTATTTTAGTATGCAACAGCGGAAGCTCTTAGTATTCACCTGAGAATAAACATGCTTTAAATGTCAACAAAAATGTTGGTGAGTTATAGGTTTAACCTATATATATCAAATCGTAACAATAGACCACAAGATTTCATATTTCAATACACATACCATACATAGAGATAAAAATCATTCATATGGTGAACACCTGGTAACCGACATTAACAAGATGCATATATAAGAATATCCCCATCATTCTGGGACACCCTTCGGATATGATATCCCCATCAATCTCAATTAATATATATAAACATGGAAAAGTTCGAGTCACTACAGTACCTACCCGTTAAATAAATTTCGTCCCAAAATTTTAAGCTGTTGAAGGTGTTGACGAATCTTCAGGAAATAGATGCGGGTATTTCTTCTTCATCTGATCTTCACGCTCCCAGGTGAACTAGGGTCCTCTACGAGCATTCCATTGAACCTTAACAATCGGTATCTTGTTTTCCTTAAGTCTCTTAACCTCATGATCCATTATTTCGATGGGTTCTTCAATGAATTGAAGTTTTTCATTGATTTGGATTTCGTCCAATAGAATAGTGATATCTTCTTTAGCAAAACATTTCTTCATATTCGAGATGTGGAAAGTGTTATGTACAGCCGAGAGTTGTTGAGGTAGCTCCAGTTGGTAAGCTACTGGTCCGACACGATCTATAATCTTGAATGGTCCAATGTACCTTGGATTTAGTTTCCCCCGTTTACCAAATCGAACAACGCCTTTCCAAGGGGAAACCTTAAGCATGACCATTTCTCCAATTTCAAACTCTATATCTTTTCTTTTACTGTCTACGTAGCTCTTTTGTCGACTCTGGGCGGTTTTCAATCGTTGGTGAATTTGGATGATTTTCTCAGTAGTTTCTTGTATTATCTCCGGACCCGTAATCTGTCTATACCCCACTTCATTCTAACAAGTCGGAGACCTGCACTTTTTACCATAAAGTACCTCAAACGGCGCCATCTCAATACTAGAATGATAACCATTGTTGTAGGAAAATTCTGCTAACGGTAGGTGTCGATCCCAACTGTTTCCGAAATCAATAACACATGCTCGTAGCATGTCTTCAAGCGTTTGTATCGTCCTTTCTCTCTGCCCATCAGTTTGTGGATGATAGGCAGTACTCATGTCTAGACGAGTCCCCAATGCTTGTTGCAACGTCTGCCAGAACCTTGAAAAAAATCTACCATCCCTATAAGAGATAATAGAGACGGGTATTCCATGTCTGGAGACAACCTCCTTCAAATACAATCGCGCCAACTTCTCCATTTTGTCATCTTCTCTCATTGGCAAGAAGTGTGCTAATTTGGTGAGACGATCAACTATTACTCAAATAGTATCATAACCACTTGCAGTTCTTGGCAATTTAGTAATGAAATCCATGGTAATGTTTTCCCATTTCCATTCCGAGATTTCAGGTTGTTTTAGTAGACCTGATGGTTTATGATGTTCAGCTTTGACCTTAGAACACGTCAAACATTCTCCTACATATTTAGCAATATCGGCTTTCATACCCGGCCACCAAAAGTGTTTCTTGAGATCTTTATACATTTTCCCCGCTCTGGGATGTATTGAATATCTGGTTTTATGTGCTTCTTTAAGTACCATTTCTCTCACATCTCCAAACCTTGGTACCCAAATTCTATCAGCCCTATATCGGGTTCCGTCTTCTCGAATATTAAGATATTTCTCTGATCCTTTGGGTATCTCATTCTTCAACTTTCCTTCTTTTACAACCCCCTGTTGCGCCTCCTTTATTTGAGTAGTAACGTTAGTACGAATAATTATATTCATAGCTTTTACCCGTATAGGTTCTCTGTCCTTTCTACTCAAAGCGTCGGCTACCACATTCGCCTTCCCCGGGTGGTATCGAATCTCAAAATCATAATCATTCAACAGTTCAATCCACCTGCGTTGTCTCATATTCAGTTGCTTCTGATTAAATATATGTTGGAGACTTTTGTGGTCGGTATATATAATACTTTTGACCCCATATAAATAATGCCTCCAAGTCTTTAATGCAAAAACAACAGCACCCAATTCCAAATCGTGAGTTGTATAATTTTGCTCGTGAATCTTCAATTGTCTAGACACATAAGCAATCACCTTCATTCGTTGCATTAATACATAACCGAGACCTTTCTATGATGCGTCACAATAAATCACAAAATCATCATTCCCTTCAGACAATGACAATATAGGTGCCGTAGTTAGCTTTTTCTTCAATAACTGAAACGCCTTCTCTTGTTCATCCTTCCATTCAAATTTCTTCCCTTTATGCGTTAATACAGTCAAGGGTTTTGCTATATTGGAGAAATCTTGGATGAATCTTCTGTAGTAACCAGCCAATCCTAAAAATTGGCGTATATGCTTCGGAGTTTTTGGGGTTTCCCACTTTTCAACGGTTTCGATCTTTGCCGGGTCCACCTGGATACCTTCTTTATTCACTATGTGACCGAGGAATTGAACTTCTTCCAACCAAAATGCACACTTTGCAAACTTAGCGTACAGTTTTTCTTTCCTCAATACTTCTAGCACTTTTCTCAAATGTTCTTCGTGCTCTTGATCATTCTTTGAGTAGATAAGTATGTCATCAATGAAAATAATGAAAAATTTGTCGACATATGGCCCACACACACGGTTCATGAGGTCCATGAACACAGCTGGTGCATTAGTCAATCCAAATGGCATAACCATAAACTCGTAATGATCGTAACGCGTTCTGAAAGCAGTCTTCGGAATATCGTCCTCCTTCACCCGCATTTGATGATACCCAGAACGTAAATCAATCTTCGAATAAACTGACAAGCCTTGTAATTGATCAAATAATTCGTCGATTCTCGGTAGTGGGTAACGGTTCTTGATGGTAAGTTTGTTCAACTCTCGGTAGTCGATACACAACCTGAATGTACCATCCTTCTTTTTGACAAACAAAACAGGAGCTCCCCATGGTGATGTGCTTGGTCGAATGAAACCACGTTCTAATAGTTCTTAAAGTTGGCTTTGCAGTTCTTTCATCTCCCTGGGTGCGAGTCTGTAAGGAGCACGAGCTATTGGTGTAGCTCCTGGTACAAGATCTATTTGAAATTCAACAGATCGATGTGGAGGTAGTCTCGGTAATTCTTTCGGAAATACATCGGGAAATTCTTTTACGACAGGAACATCATTGATGCTCTTTTCTTCAGTTTGTACTTTCTTGACTTGTGCTAGAACAGCATAGCAACCCTTTCTTATTAACTTTTGCGCCTTCAAATTACTAATAATATTTAGCTTCGCGTTGATCTTTTCTCCGTACACCATTAAGGGTTTTCCTTCTTCTCATACAATGCGAATTGCATTTTTTAACATACGATCTCTGCTTTCACCTCTTTCAACCAGTCCATGCTGATTATCACATCAAAACTCCCTAACTCTACTGGTATCAAATCAATCTTAAATGTTTCGCTAACCAGTTTAATTTCTCGATTCCGATATATATTATCTGCTGCAATTAATTTACCGTTTGCTAATTCTAGTATAAACTTATTATCCAAAGGCGTCAATGGACAACTTAATTTAGCACAGAAATCCTTACTCATATAGCTTCTATCCGCACCCGAATCAAATAAAATGTAAGAAGATTTATTTTCAATAAGAAACATACCCGTAACATGCTCCAGGTCTTCCTGTGCCTCTGCCGCATTAATATTGAAAACTCTTCCGCGGCCTTGTCCATTCGTGTTCTCCTGGTTCGGGCAATTTCTAATAATGTGGCCCTGTTTTCCACATTTATAACAAACTACATTAGCATAACTTGCTCCGAAACTACTTGCTCCGCCATTACTCGTTCCGATACCATTTGTTCCTTTCGTTCTGTTAACCCCTGGTCCGTAGACCTCACACTTCGCCGCGCTATGACCATTTCTTTTACACTTGTTGCAAAATTTGGTGCAGAACCCCGAGTGATACTTTTCAAACCTTTGGCATAGCTGCTTCTGATTGTTGTTGTTGTTGCGGTTGTTATTGTTGTTAGGATGATTGTTGTAGTTGTTGTTGTTGTTGTGCCGTTTGTTGTAGTTGCGATTGATGTTGCGATTGCTGGGATAGTTGTTGTTGTTTTGGTGACTCTTATCACCGTTTTTTCCCACTTTCTTTTGACTAGCTTCACTTTCTTTTGACTAGCTTCACGTTTATGAGCCATTCTACATGCCTTTTGTATAGAGGCAGGCTCGTGTGAACTTATATCTTCTTGGATTCTCTCTAGTAACCCTTTCACAAATGCATCGATCTTCTCTTCCTCATCTTCGAACGTTCTCGAACACAATAGGCACAATTCAGTGAATCATCTTTCGTACGAAGTAACATCGAATCCCTATGTTTGTAACCCTCTAAGTTCTGACTTGAGCTTATTGACCTCGGTTCTGGGACGGTACTTCTCGTTCATCAAGTGCTTGAATGCTGACCACGGTAGTGCGTAAGCAGCATCTTGTCCCACTTGTTCGAGATAGGTATTCCACCAAGTTAACGCAGTACCTGTGAAGGTATGCGTGGCGTACTTTACCTTATCTTCCTCAGCACATTTGCTTATAGGAAACACAGATTCGACCTTTTCGTTCCATCATTTCAGTCCGACTGGTCATTCAGTTCCATCAAATTCTGAAGGTTTGCAGGCAGTGAATTCCTTGTAGGAGCATCCTACACGATTTCTTGCGCAGTTAGCTGTATTGCTAGATTCAGAGTTATTGTTGGTATGTAGCGTGGCCTGTATTGCAGCTATATTTGAAGCAAGAAAGGCACGAAATTCCTCTTCGCTCATATTTAAGGTGTGTCGAGTAGTTGGTGCCATTTCCTTCAAAATAGTCAAATGAAACAAGTTAATCATACAGAATATTATGAGTAGTCAATAGTATCTCGTAGCATAATATGAACTCATTTATAAAAGCTTTTTCTTCATATTATCGTTTTATAAGTTTAAATTCGGGTACTACCTACCCGTTAAGTTCATACTTACTAGCTAACATACAATTCAACTACTACAATTCTATATGAAAACTGATTATAATAATATTTCACATTCAAACTTTTATACAATATTTTGCAAACTTACAATACCGCTATTTTACATATAGCATGAAATATAGCACATAAAAAGTCTGATACAAAACAGTTGCGAAGACAATTCTAGTTAATACGTAAGTCGTTCAACAAAGGCAATAAAGACACGTAATTCATATGTCCAGAAACAAGTCATGCATTCTGGTTTTACTAAGACGACTTCCCATCCTTGGTCTTGTGAAAAATAACCGTTATGACCATTGGCTAGGCAACATATTGTAATGTCATCAAAAGGACGAGGGTTTCGTAATGACCAACAGCCCCGTAATAATCTAAAAACCTTGTTTCTCACCCCAACTACTGAATCCGTCACTTGTGGTAAAGTTTTATTTAAAAGCTGCAATCCGATGTTCTTTTTCTCACTTTGGTAAGAAGTGAACATCACTAACCCGTATGCATAACATGCTTCTTTATGTTGCATGTTAGAAGCTCTTTCTAACTCACGAAATCCTATGTTGGGATATGTTGAGTCAAAATAGGTTCTTAACTCGTAGCATAAAATTGCATTTGGGTTCCTCGCATTTAACGCTTTAAAGAAAACACAGCGTAACTTACAATCTCCCCAATGTGATATACCCCACCTATCAAAGGAAAGCCTTTTATAAACTAAGGCATTTCTGGAAAGTCTTTCAAATGTTTGACAAGTTAATTTCGCCATAACTAAATGTGCTGATGAATTCTGATCGACTCTAGACAAGATTTCCTCAATCATATCCTCTGGTAGGTCTTCTAAAATATTCGGTTGTCTACCCTTAACGTCCATTTTGTTTTTATACTGTAAAATAGACAAGGATTAGATTCGTAAAAGATAATTAACAAACAATACAAGCAATTTTTACATAGAACATAAAAGTACAAGCACACTATATTACATATATTACACAACATGATTACAACTCTTTATTCCGACTCACTCGTTTCTTCTTCTTCGGACTTGGTTCGTTTTCCTAATCTTCTATGGATATATGATGTTCCTCTAATACGAGTCATCATTTTCCACATTGGTTTAGGAATACCTGGTGGTTTAGAGGTTCCCGGGTTATTGTCACGATATTGAAAATATGGGTGTTGACGGTACATATAAAGTTCATCGGGGTCGGAATCAGATTTCTCTATTTTGATGCCTTTTCCCTTATTATTTTCTTTTGCCTCATTAAATTGGGTCGGGGTAATTTCTATAACATCATCGGAATCCTCATCAGGATCCGATTCATCGGAAAATTGATTATTTTCCCAATATTTTGCTTCCTTAGCGGAAATACCATTGACCATTATTAACTTTGGTCCATTGGTTGAGGATTTTCTTTTATTTAATCGATTTACTATAGGTATCAATATTTCTTCTTCCGGAACCTCTTTTTCTTCCGGTTCCTCCTCTTCTGATTCCTCTTCTTCCGGTTCCTCTTCTTCCGGTTCCTCTTCGGGAATTTGTGAATCTTCCCAAATTATATTCGACTCTTCATTATTATTAGGTGAGTCAATGGGATTTGTACTAGTGGTAGACATCTATCACACAATATCAAACACATTAAGAGGTTAATATATCACATAATATTTACATGTTAATAATATATAATTTCCAACAAAAGTGTTAAGCAATCGTTTTTAAAGAAAAACGGTCGAAGTCCAGACTCACTAATATATCCTAACAAACTCGATAAGACACACTAATGTAAATTTCTGGTTCTCTAAGACCAACGCTTGGATACCAACTGAAATGTCCCGTTCATATTGATTATAAACGTTCCATATTAATCGATTTCGTTGCGAGGTTTTGACCTCTATATGAGACATTTTTCATGCACTGCATTCATTTTTAAAACAACCATAACTTTTATTTTATCAATAAAGGTTTTAAAAACATTACGTAGATTATCAAATAATGATAATCTAAAATATACTGTTTACACACGACCATTACATAATGGTTTACAATAGAAATATATTACATCGACATATGTTTCTTGAATGCAGTTTTTACACAATATCATACAAAACATGGACTCCAAATCTTGTCCTTATTTTAGTATGCAACAGCGGAAGCTCTTAGTATTCACTTGAGAATAAACATGCTTTAAACGTCAACAAAAATGTTGGTGAGTTATAGGTTTAACCTATATATATATATATATCAAATTGTAACAATAGACCACAAGATTTCATATTTCAATACACATCCCATACATAGAGATAAAAATCATTCATATGGTGAACACCTGGTAACCGACATTAACAAGATACATATATAAGAATATCCCCATCATTCCTGGACACCCTTCGGATATGATATAAATTTTGAAGTACTAAAGTATCCGGTACTTTGGATGGGGTTTGTTAGGCCCAATAGATCTATCTTTAGGATTCACGTCAATTAGGGTGTCTGTTCCATAATTCTTAGATTACCAGACTTAATAAAAATGGGCATATTCGATTTCGATAATTCAACCATAGAATGTAGTTTCACGTACTTGTGTCTATTTTGTAAATCATTTATAAAACCTGCATGTATTCTCATCCCAAAAATATTAGATTTTAAAAGTGGGACTATAACTCACTTTCACAGATATTTCCTTCCTCGGAAATAAGACTTGGCCACGGATCGATTCACGAACCTATACAAATATGTACATATATATCAAAGTATGATCAAAATATAATTACAACCATTTTTATTATGTTTTAAAGATTTGAGTGTATTAAGTCAGCTGTCCTCGTTAGTAACCTACAACTAGTTGTCCACGGTTAGATGTACAGAAATAAATCGATATATATTATCTTGAATCAATCCATGACCCAGTGTATACACGTCTCAGGCTAGATCACAACTCAAAGTATATATATTTTTGGAATCAACCTCAACCCTGTATAGCTAACTCCAACATTACTGCATATAGAGTGTCTATGGTTGATCCAAATAATATATATACATGGGTCGATATGATATGTCAAAACATTTGCATACGTGTCTATGGTATCCCAAGATTACATAATATATTAGAATACATGTATAATACAATATAAGTTAGCAAGGATATGATTTGTATAGATTTGTTAAACATTTCCCGTAGCTAAAAAGATCAAAAATATCCAATCTTGTTTTACCCATAACTTCTTCATTTTAAATCCGTTTTGAGTGAATCCAATTGCTATGGTTTCATATTGAACTTAAGTTTATGAATCTATACAGAAAAAGTGTAGGTTTATAGTCAGAAATTTAAGTTACATGTCAATTACTAAAGAGGTAGTCATTTCCGTCGAAAGAACGACATCTTGATGACCATTTTGAAAAACATACTTTCACTTTGAGTTTAACCAAGATTTTTGGATATAGTTTTATGTTCTTATGAAAAATAATTTTCCTAGAAGAACAACTTCTAAATCAAAGTTTATCATAGTTTTTAATTATCCAAACCAAAACAGCCCCCGGTTTCACTACGACGGCGTATATGCGATTTTATGGTGTTCATCGTGTTTCCAGGTTTTAAATCATTAAGTTAGCATATCATATAGATATACAACATGTGTTTAGTTTATTTTAAAAGTCAAGTTAGAAGGATTAACTTTTGTTTGTGAACAAGTTTAGAATTAACTAAACTATGTTCTAGTGATTACAAGTTTAAACCTTCGAATAAGATAGCTTTATATGTATGAATCGAATGATGTTATGAACATCATTACTACCTCAAGTTTTCTGGATAAAACTACTGGAAATGAGAAAAATGGATCTAGCTTCAAAGGATCCTTGGATGGCTTGAAAGTTCTTGAAGCAAAATCATGACACGAAAACAGTTCAAGTAAGATTTTCACTCGAAATAAGATTGTTATAGTTGTAGAAATTGAATCAAAGTTTGAATATGAATATTACCTTGAATTAGAAAGATAACCTACTGTAAATAACAAAGGTTCCTTGATCTTAGATGATTACTTGGAATGGATTAGAAAGCTTGGAAGTAGACTTGCAAACTTGGAAGTATTCTTGATTTTTATGAAACTATACTTATGAAATTTATGAAGAACACTTAGAACTTGAAGATGGAACTTGAGAGAGATCAATTAGTTGAAGAAAATTAAAGAATGAAAGTGTTTGTAGGTGTTTTGGTTGTTGGTATATGGATTAGATATAAAGGATATGTAATTTTGTTTTCATGTAAATAAGTCATGAATGATTACTAATATTTTTGTAATTTTATGAGATATTTCATGCTGGTTACCAAATGATGGTTCCCACATGTGTTAGATGACTCACATGGGCTGATAAGAGATAATCATTGGAGTGTATATACCAATAGTACATACATCTAAAAGCTGTGTATTGTACGAGTACGAATACGGGTGCATACGAGTAGAATTGTTGATGAAACTGAACGAGGATGTAATTGTAAGCATTTTTGTTAAGTAGAAGTACTTTGATATGTGTCTTGAAGTCTTTCAAAAGTGTAAGAATACATATCAAAATACAACATGTATATACATTCTAATGGATTCGTTAAGTCTTCGTTAGTCGTTACATGTAAGTGTTGTTTTGAAACCTTTAAGTTAACGATCTCAATTAATATTGTTAACCCAATGTTTATTATATCAAATGAGATGTTAAATTATTATATTATCATGATATTATGATGTATGAATATCTCTTAATATGATACAAACATTAAAATATCGTTACAACGATAATCGTTATATATAAGTCTCGTTTCGTAATTCTTGAGTTAGTAGTCTTGTTTTTACATATGTAGTTCATTGTTAACACACTTAATGATATATTTAAATATCATTTTATCATGTTAAATATAGTGTATCAATATCTTAATATGATACATATGTATTTAGTAGACGTTATCATAACGATAATCGTTATATATATCATTTCGAGTTTCTTAACTTAGTAATCACATTTCTTATGTATATCACACATTGTTAATATACTCAGTGAGATACGTACTCATCATAATCTCATGTCAACCATATATATATGTCTATATATACCACAACATGTAGTTTTCACAATTTTGTAATGTTCGTGAATCGCCGGTCAATTTGGGTGATCAATTATCTATATGAAACTTATTTCATTTAATCAAGTCTTAACAAGTTTGATTGCGTAACACATTGGAAACATTTAGTCATGTAAATATCAATCTCAATTAATATATATAAACATGGAAAAGTTCGGGTCACTACAGTCGAAGTCCAGACACACTAATGCATCTAAACAACTATCAGTTAGACACACTAATGCAACACCTGGTTCGCTAAGACCACCGCTCTGATACCAACTGAAAGGACCCGTCCTAATCCATCTGGACGAAGTCACCAACAACTGGTTCCATGGCAATGATCGACTCCAAATACTGTCTTTAAAATGAGCAAATGCACAGCGTAATGTTTCTTTCATACCTGAGAATAAACATGCTTTCAAGTGTCAACCAAAAGGTTGGTGAGTTCATAAGTTTATCATAAAACAATAAAATTCATCATTTTGATAGACCACAAGATTTAAATCCTGCATGGTACAAATGGGCCCGAATCCTATACCCACCTGTAATGTACATGCGATATCTTTTAAATACAGTACACCTTTCTCGTGTACGAAACTATTTTAACAAATCTTTGTAACCGTACACATATCTCGTGTACAAAATATCATATACATAACCTGTGTATAAAATCATTCTCTCGATATATAACATTCACTTCAATTGGCAGCAATTATCATGTCCACATAATTCAATGGTGGCAATTATCATGTCCACATAATTCAATGGTGGCAATTATCATGTCCATATAATTCAATAATAATCCGCAGAACTTCTGTCTGCATAATAATTCATTCGAGGAATGTTTTGCTTGTGTCTATCTCCTCAAACATTTATAAAAGCATTTCATGTATTCACAGTTCAAAATATATTTCAAAAGCATTTAATAAAGCAGTTATGAAAACGGCGCATGTATTCTCAGTCCCAAAAATATAAAGAGTAAAAGGGAGCAAATGAACTCACTATACTGTATTTTATAGTAAAAATACATATGACATCATTGAACAAGTGTAGGGTTGACCTCGGATTCACGAACCTATATCATTTATATATACATTAATACATATACTCGTAATTAAACAAGTTATATATATATATATATATATATATATATATATATATATTATTTTAATTGGTTTTTATTTTTATATCTATATATCTACTTTTATATAAGTATTTTAATAACAATTTTTATTGTAATCATAATGATAATAAAATTAATAGTAATATTATAAATAGTAATAATAATATAGTTCTTATATTAATAATAATGTTACTAGTAATAGTATAAATGATAGTAATGTTAATAATGTTAATAATAATATAAATATTAAAAATTATAATAATAATAATGGTGATATTAATAATTATAATATTCATAAAACTAATGATAATAATCATACTCATAAAAATAATTAATGAAGATAATAATGATAAAAATAATGATAATTCTAATAATAATACTAATGATAGTTTTAAAAATGATAATTTTAATAGACATGTTAATAATAATACTTATACTCATAATGATAATAATGCTAAAGGTAATAATAATACTTATCTTTAATAATAATAATAATGAGGTGATAATAATAATATCAATAATAATAAATATTAATAAAAGTAATAATAATAATGATAATAATAATAATAATAATAAACAATGTTAAAATTAAATAATAATAATAATAATAATAATAATAATAATAATAATAATAATAACAATAACAATAATAATAATAATAATAATAATAATAATAATAATAATAATAATAATAATAATAATAATAATAATAATAATAATAATAATAATAATAATAGTAATATTAAAAACTACCTTTAAAGCTTTCCTACAAAAAATTGCCACGAACCGAGATCGAACTTAAGACCTCTCACTCACCAACAAATACCTTTAACCACTCCGCCATTTCTGTTTCCCTGAATTATACAGACATTAATTATATTTAACCTCCCATTTCTGTTTCCCTTTCTTCTTCAACAAATCAAAACCCAGAACTATTCCTCAACATCAAAATCATCATCTTATTTCATTATCATTCTCATAGTTCGTTTTTCATCATCTTTATTACCATCTAATGTATCATCATCATAGTGTATCATCATAATTATCATCTCGTTTATTAAATCTGACCTTCATAATCGTAATCATAAGCAAAATCATAATTTTCATTGTTTCTAAATTAATTGTAAAACTAAACCCGTTATCTATCCTCATAACCATATCATCAAATTATCTCGTTTTCTTATCGTCTCAATTACTTCATCATCACCTAAATGTCCGCATCTTTATTTCATTTGAAACAGACACATAAAGGCTGCAGTAGCAGCACAGTAATTGCAATAGGTTTACATTTGGGACTAGGCAGAAAAAGAACAATCATAATCTTGACCATCATTTTTATCATCTAACATATCCTCATCATGAAAGGACCCGTCCTAATCCCTCTGGATGAAGTCCATATCGATTATAAACGATTCACAACAGTTGATTACATCGCGAGGTATTTGACCTCTATATGATACATTTTACAAACATTGCATTCCTTTTTGAAAAGACAATCTTTCATTACATCAAAAGTTAACGACATGCATACAATTTCATAATAGATCTTACTATAATTGACTTAATAATAATCTTGATGAACTCAACGACTCGAATGCAACGTCTTTTGAAATATGTCATGAATTACTCCAATTAATATCTCTAAGATGAGTAAATACACAGCGGAAGATTTCTTTCGTACCTGAGAATAAACATGCTTTAAAGTGTCAACCAAAAGGTTGGTGAGTTCATTAGTTTAACATAAATAATCATTTCATAATTTTAATAGATCACAAGATTTCATATTTCCATTTCTCATAAATACGTCCCATGCATAGAGACTAAAATCATTCATATGGATTGAACACCTGGTAACCGACATTCACAATATGCATATAAGAATATCCCCATCATTCCGGGATCCTCCTTCGGACATGATATAAATTTCGAAGTACTAAAGCATCCGATACTTTGGATGGGGCTTGTTGGGCCCGATAGATCTATCTTTAGAGTTCGCGTCAATTAGGGTGTCTGTTCCCTAATTCTTAGATTACCAGACTTAATAAAAAGGGGCATATTCGACTTCGATAATTCAACCATAGAATGTAGTTTTGATTACTTGTGTCTATATCGTAAAACATTTATAAAAGCAGCGCATGTATTCTCAGCCCAAAAATGTAATGAGTAAAAAGGGAGCAAATGAAACTCACCTAATGTATTTTGTAGTAAAAATACATATGACGACATTAAACAATGCAGGGTTGGCCTCGAATTCACGAACCTATATCAATTGTGTATGTATTAAAACATTTAATGGAATCACATAATTTTCTTTATTAGTATGTATTATTTATATATATATATTTTTAGTTATATAGAATTTATATTGAATTCCATTAAAAACAAATATTCATATTATGTCTTAAATTATAGGTTATATATATTTATGTTGTGTATATATTTAGAATGTTTAATATCTATATATTTAGTTATATTAATATATCTATTTATATATGGTTAATAATATAAAAAAAAATCATTAGTTTGTTTTATATAAGTATTTATATAACTAATGTTAATATGTTTTGATGATAAACTATTAATATATTTATAATATATTTATTAAGTATATATATTTTTTTTTTGATACAAAGTATTTATTTGTAAAAAAAAATATAGTTTTGATAATAATGATTTACTAATATTAATAACTTTCTTGATATCGGTAATACTATAATAATAATGATATTGTTAAAAATAATACCTATGTTTAAAAATAATAACAGTATTACATAATTACTAATAATTACAAAAATGATATTAATACTAATATTAGTGAAAATAATAACAACTTGTATTATTTTTTTATAATAACAATAATAATAATCCTAATCATAATCATAATAATAATAGTAGAACTACAATGATAAATTAATAATGATAATAACATTAATAATTAATAATACTTATAGTAATAATAATGATAATAATTATAATCTTAATAATAATAATAATACTAATAAATGTTCCTAAATCTTGTATTAGTAGTTATAATAATAATAATAATAATAATAATATTACTAATAATAATAATATTAACAATAATAATTATAACAATAATAGTAGTAATAATAATTATATAAAAAATGAGTTTAGAGAGTATAGCCTTTTAAAAATGCTTTTACAAAAAGAATGATCCAAACGAGTCTCGAACTCGAGAGCACCCGATTAACCACAACACCCCATAACCATCCCTCCATGTCTGTTTCCCTGAAATATTATTCTTCCAAATGTTTATAACCCGAATTTCATGTATTTCATCTTCTTCTCCATACAACTTAATCGCCATCACTAGGTTTCAACCTCCTCTTCAAAATTTGATACTTTAATTAATTATACATCTAATATCACTTATTTGTTTTAATAGATTTCAATAAAATAAACAACAAAAAAATAAAAAAAATAAGAAAAATTGACTCAGCTCGTCGTTGTTTATAGAAGAAGAGAAAAATGATTTTTGAATTACACAACGTTTTACAAATTTGTTACAACATAAGATAAGTTTCAAATGATTCATAAAAACTTTTCCAATCATTAATTTTGACAGAAACGATTTATAAAACTTCAATTTGGAGGATGAACACAGATTTGACTTTTTGACAATATAGCTTTGACTCTCAAATTAGAACTCAAGAAAAGGAATTGAAGCCTCAAACTTTGCAGATAGATTAAATAAAGGATTCCTAACACGATGACATTATTAGATTTGGGAGTTTCATTCAAATTCGAAATTTAAAAAAAAAACATAGAGATGGCGAGCTGTAAAAATAAAAAAAATGCTTCAGGCTTTTTTTTTTTTTCCGAATCATAGCCTGTGATATCTATATTTAGTGTTATTGAATAAATGTTGTGATAATCTAAAATCAATACCGGTTGTTTTATAGCGAAAGGAGTTGACAGAAGAAAAAATAGCAGGTACAAAAAATATATAAAAAAATATAAAATAAAAAGGCTCAATCAATCCCCCAACTGATTTTGTTTGTATATAATTGTTATATTCGATTGGAATCAATCTTAAGACAGAATCCAAAAATTGCTACAGCATGATAGTTACACACAACAGATTCTTTATTTAATATTCATATACATGTGATTTTTAAATAATATTAATAATTAATAATTAATAATTATATTTATATTAAAATACTAGTAATAATAATATTAATTAATAATAATAATAAGAGCAATATTAATAATAAGTCATAAAATTTTTTTTAAAGTAATTGATAATAATAATATTATTAATGGTAATTATAATATCAATACTAATAATAAATATTTTTTTATAGTATTTATAATATATATATATATATATATATATATATATATATATATAATAACTATATTCAACTTATGAATTAATATAATTATATTTTATTAGTGATGTAATACCTATAATTAAATTTTTGAATATTTAATATTTATACATATTAGATATATTACAACGTACATATAATATTAATTGTGTACAGAATTCATGTATATAATTATGTATTTATTTTAATAATATCTTATTTATTTTTAATTTACTTTACATGTTTAAATCAAATTATTAAATGGTATTATATTAATACAATTTAATATATACACATGTATATATATTTACATATATATATTTATTTACATAATTATTTACACACCATTGTTCGTGAATTGTCGAGAGTAGTCAAAGGGTAATTTGAATATATGATCATAGTTTCCAAAATTTTCGAGACTCAACATTACAGACTTTGTTTATCGTATCGAAATCATATAAGATTAAGTTTAAATTTGGTCAGAAATTCCCGGGTCATCACTGAAATGTCCCGTTCTTATTGATTAAAAACGTTCCATATTAATTGATTTCGTTGCGAGGTTTTGACCTCTATATGAGATTTTTTTCAAAGACTGCATTCATTTTAAAACAAACCATAACCTTTATTTCATCAATAAAGGTTTAAAAAGCTTTACGTAGATTATCAAATAATGATAATCTAAAATATCCTGTTTACACACGACCATTACATAATGGTTTACAATACAAATATGTTACAACAAAATAAGTTTCTTGAATGCAGTTTTTACACAATATCATACAAGCATGGACTCCAATTCTCGTCCTTATTTAAGTATGCGATAGCGGAAGCTCTTAATAATCACCTGAGAATAAACATGCTTAAAACGTCAACAAAAATGTTGGTGAGTTATAGGTTTAACCTATATATATCAAATCATAATAATAGACCACAAGATTTCATATTTCAATACACATCCCATACATAGAGATAAAAATCATTCATGTGGTGAACACCTGGTAACCGACAATGACAAGATGCATATATAAGAATATCCCCATCATTCCGGGACACCCTTCGGATATGATATAAATTTCGAAGTACTAAAGCATCCGGTACTTTGGATGGGGTTTGTTAGGCCCAATAGATCTATCTTTAGGATTCGCGTCAATTAGGGTGTCTGTTCCCTAATTCTTAGATTACCAGACTTAATAAAAAGGGGCATATTCGATTTCGATAATTCAACCATAGAATGTAGTTTCACGTACTTGTGTCTATTTTGTAAATCATTTATAAAACCTGCATGTATTCTCATCCCAAAAATATTAGATTTTAAAAGTGGGACTATAACTCACTTTCACAGATTTTTACTTCGTCGGGAAGTAAGACTTGGCCACTGTTGATTCACGAACCTATAACAATATATACATATATATTAAAGTATGTTCAAAATATATTTACAACACTTTTAATATATTTTGATGTTTTAAGTTTATTAAGTCAGCTGTCCTCGTTAGTAACCTATAACTAGTTGTCCACAGTTAGATGTACAGAAATAAATCGATAAATATTATCTTGAATCAATCTACGACTCAGTGTATACGTATCTCAGTATTGATCACAACTCAAACTATATATATTTTGGAATCAACCTCAACCCTGTATAGCTAACTCCAACATTCACATATAGAGTGTCTATGGTTGTTCCAAAATATATATAGATGTGTCGACATGATAGGTCGAAACATTGTATACGTGTCTATGGTATCTCAAGATTACATAATATACAATACAAGTTGATTAAGTTATGGTTGGAATAGATTTGTTACCAATTTTCACGTAGCTAAAATGAGAAAAATTATCCAATCTTGTTTTACCCATAACTTCTTCATTTTAAATCCGTTTTGAGTGAATCAAATTGCTATGGTTTCATATTGAACTCTATTTTATGAATCTAAACAGAAAAAGTATAGGTTTATAGTCGGAAAAATAAGTTACAAGTCGTTTTTATAAAGGTAGTTATTTCAGTCGAAAGACCGACGTCTAGATGACCATTTTAGAAAACATACTTCCACTTTGAGTTTAATCATAATTTTTGGATATAGTTTCATGTTCATAATAAAAATCATTTTCTCAGAATAACAACTTTAAAATCAAAGTTTATCATAGTTTTTAATTAACTAACCCAAAACAGCCCGCGGTGTTACTACGACGGCGTAAATCCGGTTTTACGGTGTTTTTCGTGTTTCCAGGTTTTAAATCATTAAGTTAGCATATCATATAGATATAGAACATGTGTTTAGTTGATTTTAAAAGTCAAGTTAGAAGGATTAACTTTTGTTTGCGAACAAGTTTAGAATTAACTAAACTATGTTCTAGTGATTACAAGTTTAAACCTTCGAATAAGATAGCTTTATATGTATGAATCGAATGATGTTATGAACATCATTACTACCTTAATTTCCTTGGATAAACCTACTGGAAAAGAGAAAAATGGATCTAGCTTCAATGGATCCTTGGATGGCTCGAAGTTCTTGAAGCAGAATCATGACACGAAAACAAGTTCAAGTAAGATCATCACTTGAAATAAGATTGTTATAGTTATAGAAATTGAACCAAAGTTTGAATATGATTATTACCTTGTATTAGAATGATAACCTACTGTAAGAAACAAAGATTTCTTGAGGTTGGATGATCACCTTACAAGATTGGAAGTGAGCTAGCAAACTTGAAAGTATTCTTGATTTTATGAAACTAGAACTTTTGGAATTTATGAAGAACACTTAGAACTTGAAGATAGAACTTGAGAGAGATCAATTAGATGAAGAAAATTGAAGAATGAAAGTGTTTGTAGGTGTTTTTGGTCGTTGGTGTATGGATTAGATATAAAGGATATGTAATTTTGTTTTCATGTAAATAAGTCATGAATGATTACTCATATTTTTGTAATTTTATGAGATATTTCATGCTAGTTGCCAAATGATGGTTCCCACATGTGTTAGGTGACTCACATGGGCTGCTAAGAGCTGATCATTGGAGTGTATATACCAATAGTACATACATCTAAAAGCTGTGTATTGTACGAGTACGAATACGGGTGCATACGAGTAGAATTGTTGATGAAACTGAACGAGGATGTAATTGTAAGCATTTTTGTTAAGTAGAAGTATTTTGATAAGTGTATTGAAGTCTTTCAAAAGTGTATAAATACATATTAAAACACTACATGTATATACATTTTAACTGAGTCGTTAAGTCATCGTTAGTCGTTACATGTAAATGTTGTTTTGAAACCTTTAGGTTAACTATCTTGTTAAATGTTGTTAACCCAATGTTTATAATATCAAATGAGATTTTAAATTATTATATTATCATGATATTATTATGTATGAATATCTCTTAATATGATATATATACATTAAATGTCTTTACAACGATAATCGTTACATATATGTCTCGTTTAAAAATCATTAAGTTAGTAGTCTTGTTTTTACATATGTAGTTCATTGTTAATATACTTAATGATATATTTACTTATCATAGTATCATGTTAACTATATATATATATCCATATATATGTCATCATATAGTTTTTACAAGTGTTAACGTTCGTGAGTCACCGGTCAACTTGGGTGGTCAATTGTCTATATGAAACATATTTCAATTAATCAAGTCTTAACAAGTTTGATTGCTTAACATGTTGGAAACATTTAATCATGTAAATATCAATCTCAATTAATATATATAAACATGGAAAAGTTCGGGTCACTACAGTACCTACCCGTTAAATAAATTTCGTCCCGAAATTTTAAGCTGTTGAAGGTGTTGACGAATCTTCTGGAAATAGATGCGGGTATTTCTTCTTCATCTGATCTTCACGCTCCCAGGTGAACTCGGGTCCTCTACGAGCATTCCATCGAACCTTAACAATTGGTATCTTGTTTTGCTTAAGTCTTTTAACCTCACGATCCATTATTTCGACGGGTTCTTCGATGAATTGAAGTTTTTCGTTGATTTGGATTTCATCTAACGGAATAGTGAGATCTTCTTTAGCAAAACATTTCTTTAAATTCGAGACGTGGAAAGTGTTATGTACAGCCGCGAGTTGTTGAGGTAACTCTAGTCGGTAAGCTACTGGTCCGACACGATCAATAATCTTGAATGGTCCAATATACCTTGGATTTAATTTCCCTCGTTTACCAAATCGAACAACGCCTTTCCAAGGTGCAACTTTAAGCATGACCATCTCTCCAATTTCAAATTCTATATCTTTTCTTTTAATGTCAGCGTAGCTCTTTTGTCGACTTTGGGCAGTTTTCAACCGTTGTTGAATTTGGATGATCTTCTCGGTAGTTTCTTGTATAATCTCCGGACCCGTAATCTGTCTATCCCCCACTTCACTCCAACAAATCGGAGACCTGCACTTTCTACCATAAAGTGCTTCAAACGGCGCCATCTCAATGCTTGAATGGTAGCTGTTGTTGTAGGAAAATTCTGCTAACGGTAGATGTCGATCCCAACTGTTTCCGAAATCAATAACACATGCTCGTAGCATGTCTTCAAGCGTTTGTATCATCCTTTCGCTCTGCCCATCAGTTTGTGGATGATAGGCAGTACTCATGTCTAGACGAGTTCCTAATGCTTGCTGTAATGTCTGCCAGAATCTTGAAATAAATCTGCCATCCCTATCAGAGATAATAGAGATTGGTATTCCATGTCTGGAGACGACTTCCTTCAAATACAGTCGTGCTAACTTCTCCATCTTGTCATCTTCTCTTATTGGTAGGAAGTGTACTGATTTGGTGAGACGATCAACTATTACCCAAATAGTATCAAAACCACTTGCAGTCCTTGGCAATTTAGTGATGAAATCCATGGTAATGTTTTCCCATTTCCATTCCGGGATTTCGGGTTGTTGAAGTAGACCTGATGGTTTCTGATGCTCAGCTTTGACCTTAGAACACGTCAAACATTCACCTACGTATTTAGCAACATCGGCTTTCATACCCGGCCACCAAAAATGTTTCTTGAGATCCTTGTACATCTTCCCCGTTCCAGGATGTATTGAGTATCTGGTTTTATGAGCTTCTCTAAGTACCATTTCTCTCATATCTCCAAATTTTGGTACCCAAATCCTTTCAGCCCTATACCGGGTTCCGTCTTCCCGAATATTAAGATGCTTCTCCGATCCTTTGGGTATTTCATCCTTTAAATTTCCCTCTTTTAAAACTCCTTGTTGCGCCTCCTTTATTTGAGTAGTAATGTTATTATGAATCATTATATTCATAGATTTTACTCGAATGGGTTCTCTGTCCTTCCTGTTCAAGGCATCGGCTACCACATTTGCCTTCCCCGGGTGGTAACGAATCTCAAAGTCGTAATCATTCAATAATTCAATCCACCTACGCTGCCTCATATTCAGTTGTTTCTGATTAAATATGTGTTGAAGACTTTTGTGGTCGGTATATATAATACTTTTGACCCCATATAAGTAGTGCCTCCAAGTCTTTAATGCAAAAACAACCGCGCCTAATTCCAAATCATGCGTCGTATAATTTTGTTCGTGAATCTTCAATTGTCTAGACGCATAAGCAATCACCTTCGTTCGTTGCATTAATACACAACCGAGACCTTGCGTTGATGCATCACAATAAATCACAAAATCATCATTCCCTTTAGGCAATGACAATATAGGTGCCGTAGTTAGCTTTTTCTTCAATAACTGAAACGCTTTCTCTTGTTCATCATTCCATTCAAATTTCTTCCCTTTATGCGTTAATGCAGTCAAGGGTTTTGCTATTCTGGAAAAGTCTTGGATGAACCTTCTGTAGTAACCAGCTAGTCCTAAAAACTGGCGTATGTGTTTCGGAGTTTTCGGGGTTTCCCACTTTTCAACAGTTTCTATCTTTGCCGGATCCACCTTAATACCTTCTTTGTTCACTATGTGACCGAGGAATTGAACTTCTTCCAACCAAAATGCACACTTTGAAAACTTAGCGTACAATTCTTCCTTCCTCAATACTTCTAACACCTTTCTCAAATGTTCACCGTGTTCTTGGTCATTCTTTGAGTAAATAAGTATGTCATCAATGAAAACAATGACAAACTTGTCAAGGTATGGTCCACACACTCGGTTCATAAGGTCCATGAACACAGCTGGTGCATTAGTTAAACCAAACGGCATGACCATAAACTCGTAATGACCGTAACGTGTTCTGAAAGCAGTCTTTGGAATATCATCTTCTTTCACCCGCATTTGATGATACCCGGAACGTAAGTCAATCTTTGAATAAACAGACGAGCCTTGTAGTTGATCAAATAAGCCGTCGATTCTCGGTAGTGGGTAGCGGTTCTTGATGGTAAGTTTGTTCAACTCTCGGTAGTCGATACACAACCTGAATGTACCATCTTTCTTCTTGACAAACAAAACAGGAGCTCCCCACGGTGATATGCTTGGTCGAATGAAACCACGCTCTAAAAGTTCTTGTAATTGGCTTTGTAGTTCTTTCATCTTGCTGGGTGCGAGTCTGTAAGGAGCACGAGCTATTGGTGCAGCTCCTGGTACAAGATCTATTTGAAATTCAACGGATCGATGTGGGGGTAATCCTGGTAATTCTTTCGGAAATACATCGGGAAATTCTTTTGCAATGGGAACATCATTGATGCTCTTTTCTTCAGTTTGTACTTTCTCGACGTGTGCTAGAACAGCATAGAAACCTTTTCTTATTAGTTTTTGTGCCTTCAAATTACTAATAAGATGTAGCTTCGTGTTGCCCTTTTCTCCGTACACCATTAAGGGTTTTCCTTTTTCTCGTATAATGCGAATTGCATTTTTGTAACAAATGATCTCTGCTTTCACTTCTTTCAACCAGTCCATACCGATTATCACATCAAAACTCCCTAACTCTACTGGTATCAAATCAATCTTAAATGTTTCGCTAACCAGTTTAATTTCTCGATTCCGACATATATTATCTGCTGAAATTAATTTACCATTTACTAATTCGAGTAAAAATTTACTATCCAAAGGCGTCAATGGACAACTTAATTTAGCACAAAAATCTCTACTCATATAGCTTCTATCCGCACCCGAATCAAATAAAACGTAAGCAGATTTATTGTCAATAAGAAACGTACCCGTAACAAGCTCCGGGTCTTCCTGTGCCTCTACCGCATTAATATTGAAAACTCTTCCACGGCCTTGTCCATTCGTGTTCTCCTGGTTCGGGCAATTTCTAATAATGTGGCCTGGTTTTCCACATTTATAACAAACTACATTGGCATAACTTGCTCCGACACTACTTGCTCCGCCATTACTCGTTCCGACACCATTTGTTCCTTTCGTTCTATTAACCCCTGGTCCGTAGACCTCACACTTCGCCGCGCTATGACCATTTCTTTTACACTTGTTGCAAAATTTGGTGCAGAACCCCGAGTGATTCTTTTCACACCTTTGGCATAGCTGCTTCTGATTGTTGTTGTTGTTGCGGTTATTATTGTTGTTGGGATGATTGTTGTAGTTGCTGTTGTTGTTGTTGTTGTTGTTGTTGGGCCGTTTGTTGTAGTTGCGATTGATGTTGCGATTGTTGGGATAATTGTTGCGATTATTGTTGTAATTGCTGTTGTTGTTGTATTGGTGATTCTTATCACCGTTTTCCTCCCACTTTCTTTTGACTTGCTTCACATTGGCCTCTTCAGCAGTCTGTTCTTTAATTCTTTCTTCAATCTGGTTCACTAGTTTGTGAGCCATTCTACATGCCTGTTGTATGGAGGCGGGCTCGTGTGAACTTATATCTTCTTGGATTCTTTCCGGTAATCCTTTCACAAACGCGTCGATCTTCTCTTCCTCATCTTCGAATGCTCCCGGACACAATAGGCACAATTCTGTTAATCGTCTTTCGTACGTGGTAATATCAAATCCTTGGGTTCGTAACCCTCTAAGTTCTGTCTTGAGCTTATTGACCTCGGTTCTGGGACGGTACTTCTCGTTCATCAAGTGCTTGAATGCTGACCACGGTAGTGCGTACGCATCGTCTTGTCCCACTTGCTCTAGATAGGTATTCCACCATGTTAAAGCAGAACCTGTGAAGGTATGCGTAGCGTACTTTACTTTGTCCTCTTCAGTACACTTACTTATGGCAAACACCGATTCAACCTTCTCGGTCCACCGTTTCAATCCGATCGGTCCTTCGGTTCCATCAAATTCCAAAGGTTTGCAGGCAGTGAATTCTTTGTAGGTGCATCCTACACGATTTCCTGTACTGGTAGATCCAAGGTTATTGTTGGTATGTAGCGCAGCCTGTACTGCAGCTATGTTTGAAGCTAGAAAAGTACGGAATTCCTCTTCATTCATATTCACGGTGTGTCGAGTAGTCGGTGCCATTTCCTTCAAAATAGTTAAATGGAACAAGTTAATCATACAGAATATTAAGAGTAGTTAATAGTATTTCGTAGCATAATATGAACTCATTTATAAAAGCTTTTTCTTCATATTAGCGTTTTATAAGTTTAAATTCGGGTAGTACCTACCCGTTAAGTTCATACTTAGTAGCTAATATACAATTCAACTACTACAATTCTATATGAAAAACTAATTATAATAATATTTCGCGTTCAAACTTTTATACAATATTTTACAAACTTACAATACCGCTTATTTTACATAAAGCATGAAATATAGCACACAATAACTTTGATACAAGATAGTTGTGAAGACAATTCTAGCTAGTACATGTGAAGACCCGTCCTAATCCATCCGGACGAAGTCCATATCGATTATAAACGATTCACAACAGTTGATTACATCGCGAGGTACTTGACCTCTATATGATACATTTTACAAACATTGCATTCGTTTTTGAAAAGACAAACTTTCATTACATCGAAAGTTGACAGGCATGCATACCATTTCATAATATATCCAACTATAATTGACTTGATAATAATCTTGATGAACTCGACGACTCGAATGCAACGTCTTTTGAAATATGCCATGAATGACTCCAAGTAATATCTATAAAATGAGCAAATACACAGCGGAAGATTTCTTTCGTACCTGAGAATAAACATGCTTTAAAGTGTCAACCAAAAGGTTGGTGAGTTCATTAGTTTAACTTAAACAATCGTTTCCATCATTTTAATAGACCACAAGATTTCAGATTTCCATTTCTCATAAACATACGTCCCATGCATAGAGACAAAAATATCATTCATATGGATTGAACACCTGGTAACCGACATTAACAATATGCATATATAAGAATATCCCCATCATTCCGGGATCCTCCTTCGGACATGATATAAATTTCGAAGTACTAAAACATTCGGTACTTTGGATGGGGCTTGTTGGGCCCGATAGATCTATCTTTAGAGTTCGCGTCAATTAGGGTGTCTGTTCCCTAATTCTTAGATTACCAGAATTAATAAAAAGGGGCATATTCGATTTTGATCATTCAACCATATAATGTAGTTTCAATTACTTGTGTCTATTTCGTAAAACAGTTATAAAAACAACGGATGTATTCTCAGTCCCAAAAATATATATTGCAAAAGCATTTAAAAAGGGATTAATGAAACTCACGCATATAAATATTGTAAAACAGTTAATAAAGCATTTGCATGTATTCTCAGCCCGAAAATGTATATAAAAAGGGAATAATGAAACTCACGATACTGTATTTTGTAGTAAAAATACATATGACGTCATTGAACAATGCAGGGTTGGCCTCGGATTCACGAACCTATATCAATTGTGTATATATTAATACGTATAATGTAAGTTACAAAATTTCATTTATTAATATGTATTATTTATATATTATAGTTTTGTAGAATTTATTCTAACCTTTATTTTAAAACGTATACTTATATTATATTTTAAGTTATATTTTATATATATATCTATTTTATGTATATATATCTATAATGATTTACGTTTATATAAATAGTGACATTAATATATTTATATACATATATTTGTGGTTAGTATTGTATTTATGAAATTTTATTAGTTTGTTATGTGAATTATTAATACAATCCTAGTATATACCATAAGTATATATATAGTGTACAAAAGATTTATTTGTTAAAATAATAATTTAGATAATAATGATTTACTAATAATAATAATAATTTTATTAATAATGATAATACTAATAGCAAAAAAAATGAAAATGATAACTGTTAATGATACTAATAATAATAACTCTAAAATAATATTAATACTAATACCATACTTATGTTAATAATAAGGGTTCTAATATTTATAAAATGATAAATGATAATCATAATAATACTAGTAAATATTAATGATGATACTGATAAATATGATATTATTAATTGTAAATGTACTGATGATACTATTATTTATAAACCGGTACAAATTCTAATATTGATGATAATAATATATTTTTATTTCCTTCATAATAATAATAATGATAATCATAATCATAATCCTAATGATGATAAAATACTAAAATGATAAGTTTATTACTAATAATAATATTATTAAACCTATCATAATAATAATAGTAATGTCTATAATACTTTCAAATATGATAACAAGTATGATACTAATAATAACAATAACAATAACAATCAAAACAATCACAATAATAATAATAATACTAATAATAATTAATATATAATAACAATAATAAAATTAGAAAAGAAAACTACCTCACATGAAAAGAGTTTCAAAAAAAAACTACCGTCCTCTGGACTCGATCTCGTGACCACATGCTCACACGCAAACACTCTCGACCATCCCACCAATTCTGATTCTCTGTACTAATATCGAATTTAAATTTTATATATAAACTGTTTTTCTTCTATTCCTCTTCTTCTCCACAAGTCTCATGGATTCAACAAAACATCAATAACCAAAAAAAAAAAAAAAATCGGGGTTCCCTTTAAAGCTTCAAAACATTACAGAAAAAAAAAATTTGGGTTCTAAAATAAAAAAAAATAAAAATACTAAAGGCCTACTGCAGCGTCGGTTCTTGGAACAAAACAAAAAAAATTGATTTCGTAATAGATAACATTATAGATAATGTTTATAACACGAAATAGTTTTCTAAACATGTATAAAAACTATTGGAATCGTCAATTTGATCAGAAACATATACATGAACGCGAATTTGTCTCAAGAACAATTGTTGACTTTTTTTAAACTAAACTTTGACTTCAAAATTCAAGATCGATATAAAGATTTGAGAGTTGAGATTTTGCAGATAGATTCAAAGAAAGATTTCTAACCTTTCTGCATTTTTAGATTTTGAAACTTTATTCGAAATTGAATTAAGAGAAAAAAAAAATTGGAGCGTGCAGAGAAGAAGAAAAAAAAAATCGCTGTGCTCTTTAATCCCATTGGATTTCCTTTTTATTTGATTTACAATTATACATAATCATGTTGTAATAATAGAGATCGGTTGATAAAAAATGGAGAAAATGTCAACACAGGTTCACGAGTTGGGAGCAGGAAAGAAACAAAAAAAATAATAATAATAGAGATAAAGGATACAGAGGTCACGCGTATAATATAGATCCCTACTTTTTTTTTAATTAATAATAATAATATATAATAACAATACTATTAATATCTAATAATATTAATAAAATTAATAATAATGATAAATATAATATTAATGATAATAATAATTGTAAAAATGATAATAATAATAATAATAATAATAATGCCATACTAATTATGATAATATTAATATTTTATCGATAATAATAATATTAGTAATAATAATCTAATTTATACATCCAATTTCATCTTTATATGATATAAAGTGATATTATGAATACAAATATTGATATTTGACGATACAAATAACATTACTACAACAACTATATTTGTATTTAAATTTAATTTATTAATATCATCTATTATTATGTAATATTTAATAATTATGTAATATGTATTGTAACATATACTGAATATTATATATTTATGCATTTTAATATAAATATATTATAATATTTATTTACATACTAATTATATTATACTTACGTATGTAATTATGAAAAATATAAATGTTTTATATATGTAAGTATTATATATATTTATTAAAATAGTACATTATTTCATCATAGATATATTATAAATTTCTACATATACATAATATAATAATTATGTATAAAATCATATATATATAGTTATATTTATGTATATATGTATACTACCATATATATAAAATCATGTTTTAAATGTTGAGTAGATGATTAATTATGTATATTAAACAATTAACTACAAAGTATAACATTGTACATTTAATATTTTGATAACGTTGGTAAAATATGTTTGAATCATTTATATACAATATACTTACTATATATATTCAAAATGAAAATCTTTAGTTATTAAATGTTATCTTTTATAATAACAAAATTACTTAATAGTTCATTAATACTAATATAATTAGTTTTATATATAATTATTTATATTTACATTCTTAGTTACAATTAAAGGTTCGTGAATCGTCGGAAATAGTTAAAGGTCAAATGTTATCATGAAATAGTTCAAACATAATGAGACTCGGTTTAATAGACTTTGCTTATCGAGTCGAATCATATAAGATTATGTTTAAATTTGGTCGGAAATTCCCGGGTCATCACAGTACCTACCCGTTAAAGAAATTTCGTCCCGAAATTTGAGTGAGGTCGTCATAGCTAACAATAAATATGTTTTCCTGACGAATATGAGTTGATAACTTGAGTTTTATCATCATTGAGTAATATGGATAAAAATAATTCGATTATTCGAAGAGTGCGAATGAAGCTATTCACAAAAGGATGAAATGAGAAACAAAGATTTGTTTTTAACTTTTGACGTAGTCAGGTTTGAATTTAGAAAATAAGGCGCGTCTTAACTTTTGACATTGCCTTGGTTGAATTCCGGAATTTAAGGGATTTAAAGAAAATCTTGAAGATCTATAAAATCTGATTCTTCGGGATTTGTGGAAATTAAGATCTCTTTAATTAAATACGGTGATCTGCCCCGATTACTACGTCTGATATTTCCAGTATAAATTAAGCTCTTCCTTTCCATTATTCTCACCATTCTTATACTTTCTTTCTTAGTTCATACATCCAAAAGATTCTGAAAATGATTAATCCAGTTCTGATCCTTGTCCTCATCCTTACTATCGCAACAATCATTCTCCTTTTCCAACTTCCACCAGAGGAATCTGCTTTCTTCTACTTCGCCCTCAGGATTATAATGTTTTTAATTCTCCCGTGTCTTTATGTTGCGATAAACATTGATATACACGGTTTGTAATTTATGTGTTGTTATCGGACTTTATATTCTCCCTTATATTTCAAAGCTCTATGCTTTTGTTTTCTCTTCCCGACTTCAAGTCAAGCGAATAATGGTCCAGAATTTATAGATATAGAGTTTCGAATGATTATAATGTTCTAAGCATGAAGGAACGTGATAGCACGATTTTATTTTCAAATTTATCAACATCACCGAAGATAGAACCATCAAGAATACATTTTCTTGATTTGTTACGGAGTTAAGTAGGATGAAAGAGTTATGTAACATGGCACATGATGACGTTATGATATGTGAATCATCACGTTTCATTTAGAAACTCAGCATGACTTACTGTAATATAATCACGTTGATCAAGTGTCATTATATTATACTAACTCATGCATCAGTTCCCATCATTACTACAATAACATTCATATTTTAAGCTTGAAAATTTACAGAATATAGAAACTAACAGTTTCTATATGATGTAATACTGATAGCACGAAAATATTAATGATTTCAGATAAGAATAGTTATAAAAATATCTCCAGAAATATGGAGGATATTTATAATGAAAGGTACGATAATATCTCAGAATATCTAAGATCAGAGGATGATAGAAACTATTGTCTGCAAGGGTTTAGAGTAAGGAGCAAGTTATTCACTATAGACTTTAGCAGACATTGAATTATTTGGATTCTTTGAAGTCAAACTTATTCTTTGTGATTTATCCACGGCTTTCTTCATAGTTTCGCATAATCTGCTTTTCAGTACTATATTTTCTATTGAATGTTTCCAATATATTGATACACAGGAAGCACGAAGAGGTATATAATTTCGGACGAGAATATTTATGAAAATATCCTCAGAAATATCAAAGATATTGATGATGATATTTTGGAATTTCTAAGTTCGACGGTTGATGGAGAAAGATTTTCCGCAAGATTTTAACATGACTTCGGAGCAAGATATTCTCTAAAGATTTCAACGGATCCAGAATTACCTGAATCCTTTGAATATAGGATTTGGTCCTTGTATTTGTCCTTGGTCTCCTTCATGGGTAACTCAATCTGTTTTTCAATACCCAATTTTCTATCGAGCGTTCCTAACACTCCTTTCTTTATCATCAAACTTTTGTTCGTTTAGACCATCTACCATTTTTCTGTTTCCTCTGCATTTAATGCTATGATATCTGAATCATCGGTTATTAATCCGAGGTGGTTTCAGGAGAATTGTGTTTTTAGATGATTAAACGCTGATGGTAATATGATGGAATATGAAAGGTTACCTGGTAACAATAAAAGAGCACGCGTATATATAAACGTTATAATAAGGTTGTTTCGTACGAAAAGTCAAAGTTGACTTGTTGGAGCTGTGACAAAATTGGCTAATTTTGAAAAGGGATCGCAAAGTTGTTTTTGTTAATAAATGCCAAAGGATCTGACGCGGCTACGTGTTGAACTTTTACTCAATTGCCGAGAGTTTCTCAGGTGCATAACTATATGCATAAATCTTTCCTTCCGTAGATGAAGTGCGGTTGATTCATCCTATCGATTGAGGTGTTTTCAAGAATCATGAAAAGTTTGAACGCAGAATGTAATCGTGAAGATACAAATGAGGTTTAAGACGAAATCAAGTGGCAAACTTGAAGAATTGTTTAGTTTCATATGTTATATTCAATATTTTAATTCATTTTAATTGTCCAATGTTATTAGTCCACAGTTGACAGTGCAATCATTCATATATAGTTTAAGATATATTATATTTGAATTAATTAATACGTATCGTGACCCGTGTACATGTCTCAGACTCGATCACAACTCAAAGTATATATATTATTATAGAATCAACCTCAACCCTGTATAGAGAACTCGATCATTACTGCATATAGAGTGTCTATGGTGATTCCAAATAATATATATAGATGTGTCGATATGATATGTCAAAACCTTGTATACGTGTCCCGATATTTAAAGTGCGTAAAATAAATAACAGAAATTAAATGACGATAAATAAAGTGCGTAAAGTAAATAACAGAAATTAAATGACAATAAATAAAATTGCGAGAATATAAATTGCGATAAATAAATTGCGATAAATAAAATGTAATACGGAATTAACAGTTAGCTAGGAACAGTTAGCTAGGATTTTGTTAGCGTGGTTTCTTAATAAAATTTAATATTGTTAATTAGTCTGTTTCTAATCAATTTTTATTGTGTCCATTATTTCTTCATTATGCCACTTGTTGGATTCTGATAGGTCAAAATTCAAATATGAAATTGAATTTGAATGAAAATAGTTATTCTTTGGTGAATGGATAAGTATCCCGGTGTTTGTAAATAGGATAGTGAATAACTGTTGAATCAGATTCGAAGAATATACAGTGTAACTTATTAATGTGAAATTTAAATATTCCTCGGGTATTACCTACCCGTTAAAATATTTTTATTATTAACAGTTTGTACAAAAGAATTTTTAATTACAATCTTTATGAAAACATATATACATATATATTTTCTTCAAATGTAATCATGAATTTAATGAGTTAACATGATATTAAACTCATTTAGTTTTCAGTTGGAACTAGAATAAATAATCTCTAAAACATTAGAGATTACATAATCACCATGTCGAACGAAGATAACTGATGTAGAATGTCATGTAGAATGATGATTATACTCGAGGTATAGATTGAGATGTTGAGGCATGTGATATTGAAATTTGGGTTGTTGGTGGTACTGTTGGTGCCGGTGATTTGGATGAAGCTGGTACGTTTTGCACCATATTTTCCAAGACTACAACTTATGCGCGAAGTTCGTTAACTTCTTCTATTACACCGGGATGATTGTCGGTTAGGACGAGCGGATGAATGAGGTTTAGAATCTGAGATAGTATATGATCGTGATGAGATACTTTGGAAATGAGAGAGAAAATGGTGTCTCGAACAGGTTCGCCGGTAAACGTTTTAGGTTCATTGTCAAGAGGTGAATTTGGTTAGTGGAAATGATCGCCTTCTTCGCGTTTCCATTAATTAAGTCGACTACGAACCCATCTCCAATTCATTCAGAATAGATGATGGCTAATTGATCGATTCATTCCGGTTACTCTGCTTTCGGAGCTCGAGTGGAAATCCATATCGAAATAGCTGTCGGAATAACTATCGAAATAGCTATCGAAATCTGATGGACTCGAACTGGTTGAGGGATTCATCTCGTACGATCAGATGAAGGATTTTCGATAAGAAATAGATTATAGGATGTAGATTAGTACCCTGCAATACATAATTTACATATGCATATATAATACTAAAATCCCATAAGCTACGGAGGAATCTACGGAAGCTGTCAGGCAAAGGTAACAATAACAGATACGCTAAGATATGAATTTAACTATACACTGTCTATGCAATAAAGGCAGTAAGACGTGTCTTAGACTTTAAGGATGATAAGCAAATAATTTTTCGATACTAAATGATAAGCAAAACTTTTGACATGCAAACACGGTCGAAGTCCAGACTCATTAATGCATTCTAACGACTGTCAGTTAGACTCACTAATGCAAGACCTGGTTCGCTAAGACCACCGCTCTGATACCAACTGTGAAGACCCGTCCTAATCCATCCGGACGAAGTCCATATCGATTATAAACGATTCACAACAGTTGATTACATCGCGAGGTACTTGACCTCTATATGATACATTTTACAAACATTGCATTCGTTTTTGAAAAGACAAACTTTCATTACATCGAAAGTTGACAGGCATGCATACCATTTCATAATATATCCAACTATAATTGACTTGATAATAATCTTGATGAACTCGACGACTCGAATGCAACGTCTTTTGAAATATGCCATGAATGACTCCAAGTAATATCTATAAAATGAGCAAATACACAGCGGAAGATTTCTTTCGTACCTGAGAATAAACATGCTTTAAAGTGTCAACCAAAAGGTTGGTGAGTTCATTAGTTTAACTTAAACAATCGTTTCCATCATTTTAATAGACCACAAGATTTCAGATTTCCATTTCTCATAAACATACGTCCCATGCATAGAGACAAAAATATCATTCATATGGATTGAACACCTGGTAACCGACATTAACAATATGCATATATAAGAATATCCCCATCATTCCGGGATCCTCCTTCGGACATGATATAAATTTCGAAGTACTAAAACATCCGGTACTTTGGATGGGGCTTGTTGGGCCCGATAGATCTATCTTTAGAGTTCGCGTCAATTAGGGTGTCTGTTCCCTAATTCTTAGATTACCAGAATTAATAAAAAAGGGCATATTCGATTTTGATCATTCAACCATATAATGTAGTTTCAATTACTTGTGTCTATTTCGTAAAACAGTTATAAAAACAACGGATGTATTCTCAGTCCCAAAAATATATATTGCAAAAGCATTTAAAAAGGGATTAATGAAACTCACGCATATAAATATTGTAAAACAGTTAATAAAGCATTTGCATGTATTCTCAGCCCGAAAATGTATATAAAAAGGGAATAATGAAACTCACGATACTGTATTTTGTAGTAAAAATACATATGACGTCATTGAACAATGCAGGGTTGGCCTCGGATTCACGAACCTATATCAATTGTGTATATATTAATACGTATAATGTAAGTTACAAAATTTCATTTATTAATATGTATTATTTATATATTATAGTTTTGTAGAATTTATTCTAACCTTTATTTTAAAACGTATACTTATATTATATTTTAAGTTATATTTTATATATATATCTATTTTATGTATATATATCTATAATGATTTACGTTTATATAAATAGTGACATTAATATATTTATATACATATATTTGTGGTTAGTATTGTATTTATGAAATTTTATTAGTTTGTTATGTGAATTATTAATACAATCCTAGTATATACCATAAGTATATATATAGTGTACAAAAGATTTATTTGTTAAAATAATAATTTAGATAATAATGATTTACTAATAATAATAATAATTTTATTAATAATGATAATACTAATAGCAAAAAAAATGAAAATGATAACTGTTAATGACACTAATAATAATAACTCTAAAATAATATTAATACTAATACCATACTTATGTTAATAATAAGGGTTCTAATATTTATAAAATGATAAATGATAATCATAATAATACTAGTAAATATTAATGATGATACTGATAAATATGATATTATTAATTGTAAATGTACTGATGATACTATTATTTATAAACCGGTACAAATTCTAATATTGATGATAATAATATATTTTTATTTCCTTCATAATAATAATAATGATAATCATAATCATAATCCTAATGATGATAAAATACTAAAATGATAAGTTTATTACTAATAATAATATTATTAGACCTATCATAATAATAATAGTAATGTCTATAATACTTTCAAATATGATAACAAGTATGATACTAATAATAACAATAACAATAACAATCAAAACAATAACAATAATAATAATAATACTAATAATAATTAATATATAATAACAATAATAAAATTAGAAAAGAAAACTACCTCACATGAAAAGAGTTTCAAAAAAAAACTACCGTCCTCTGGACTCGATCTCGTGACCACATGCTCACACGCAAACACTCTCGACCATCCCACCAATTCTGATTCTCTGTACTAATATCGAATTTAAATTTTATATATAAACTGTTTTTCTTCTATTCCTCTTCTTCTCCACAAGTCTCATGGATTCAACAAAACATCAATAACCAAAAAAAAAAAAAAAAAAAATCGGGGTTCCCTTTAAAGCTTCAAAACATTACAGAAAAAAAAAAAAATTTGGGTTCTAAAATAAAAAAAAAAAAAAATACTAAAGGCCTACTGCAGCGTCGGTTCTTGGAACAAAACAAAAAAAATTGATTTCGTAATAGATAACATTATAGATAATGTTTATAACACAAAATAGTTTTCTAAACATGTATAAAAACTATTGGAATCGTCAATTTGATCAGAAACATATACACGAACGCGAATTTGTCTCAAGAACAATTGTTGACTTTTTTTAAACTAAACTTTGACTTCAAAATTCAAGATCGATATAAAGATTTGAGAGTTGAGATTTTGCAGATAGATTCAAAGAAAGATTTCTAACCTTTCTGCATTTTTAGATTTTGAAACTTTATTCGAAATTGAATTAAGAGAAAAAAAAAATTGGAGCGTGCAGAGAAGAAGAAAAAAAAAATCGCTGTGCTCTTTAATCCCATTGGATTTCCTTTTTATTTGATTTGCAATTATACATAATCATGTTGTAATAATAGAGATCGGTTGATAAAAAATGGAGAAAATGTCAACACAGGTTCACGAGTTGGGAGCAGGAAAGAAACAAAAAAAATAATAATAATAGAGATAAAGGATACAGAGGTCACGCGTATAATATAGATCCCTACTTTTTTTTAATTAATAATAATAATATATAATAACAATACTATTAATATCTAATAATATTAATAAAATTAATAATAATGATAAATATAATATTAATGATAATAATAATTGTAAAAATGATAATAATAATAATAATAATAATAATGCCATACTAATTATGATAATATTAATATTTTATCGATAATAATAATATTAGTAATAATAATCTAATTTATACATCCAATTTCATCTTTATATGATATAAAGTGATATTATGAATACAAATATTGATATTTGACGATACAAATAACATTACTACAACAACTATATTTGTATTTAAATTTAATTTATTAATATCATCTATTATTATGTAATATTTAATAATTATGTAATATGTATTGTAACATATACTGAATATTATATATTTATGCATTTTAATATAAATATATTATAATATTTATTTACATACTAATTATATTATACTTACGTATGTAATTATGAAAAATATAAATGTTTTATATATGTAAGTATTATATATATTTATTAAAATAGTACATTATTTCATCATAGATATATTATAAATTTCTTCATATACATAATATAATAATTATGTATAAAATCATATATATATAGTTATATTTATGTATATATGTATACTACCATATATATAAAATCATGTTTTAAATGTTGAGTAGATGATTAATTATGTATATTAAACAATTAACTACAAAGTATAACATTGTAAATTTAATATTTTGATAACGTTGGTAAAATATGTTTGAATCATTTATATACAATATACTTACTATATATATTCAAAATGAAAATCTTTAGTTATTAAATGTTATCTTTTATAATAACAAAATTACTTAATAGTTCATTAATACTAATATAATTAGTTTTATATATAATTATTTATATTTACATTCTTAGTTACAATTAAAGGTTCGTGAATCGTCGGAAATAGTTAAAGGTCAAATGTTATCATGAAATAGTTCAAACATAATGAGACTCGGTTTAATAGACTTTGCTTATCGAGTCGAATCATATAAGATTATGTTTAAATTTGGTCGGAAATTCCCGGGTCATCACAGTACACAAGTCGTTCAGCAAAGGCAATAAAGACACGTAATTCATACGTCCAAAAACAAGTCATGCATTCTGGTTTTACTAGGACTACTTCCCATCCTTGGTCTTGTGCAACATAACCGTTATGGCCGTTGATAAGACAGCGTGTTGTAACGTCATCAAAGGGACGAGGGTTACGTAATGTCCAACAGTCCCGTAATAATCTAAAAACCTCATTTCTTACCCCAATTACCGACTCCGTCACTTGTGGAAACGTTTTGTTTAATAGTTGTAGCCCGATGTTCTTGTTCTCACTTTGGTGAGAAGCGAACATTACTAATCCGTAAGCATAACATGCTTCTTTATGTTGCATGTTAGCTGCTTTTTCTAAATCACGAAGTCCAATATTCGGATATATTGAGTCAAAATAATTTCTTAACCCGTTGCGTAAAATAGCATTTGGGTTCCCCGCAATATATGCGTCAAAGTAAACACATCGTAACTTATGGGTTTCCCAATGTGATATCCCCCATCTTTCAAACGAAAGTCTCTTATAAACCAAGACATTCTTGGAACGTTCTTCGAATATCTTACAAACTGATCTCGCCTTAAATAGTTGTGCCGAAGAATTCTGGCCGACTCTAGACAAGATTTCATCAATCATGTCTCCGGGTAGGTCTCTTAAAATATTGGGTTGTCTATCCATTTTGTGTTTTTAAACTGTAAAATAGACAAGAGTTAGATTCATAAAAAAATACTTATTAATACAAGCAATTTTTACATATATCATAAAGCATAAGAACACTATATTACATATATTACACCACACGAATACAACTATCTTATTCCGACTCGCTCGTTTCTTCTTCTTCGGTTTTGGTTCGTTTTGCCAAGTTTCTAGGGATATATGATGTTCCCCTAATACGAGCCGTCGTTGTCCACATTGGTTTAGAAAAACCTGGTGGTTTAGAGGTTCCCGGGTCATTGTTACAACTTAAGGACTTCGGGCGTTGACGATACATATAAAGTTCATCGGGGTTGGAATTAGATTTCTCTATTTTTATGCCCTTTCCCTTATTATTTTCTTTTGCCTTTTTAAATTCAATTGGGGTAATTTCTATAACATCATCGGAATTCTCGTCGGAATCCGATTCATCAGAGAATTGGTAATCCTCCCAATATTTTGCTTCCTTGGCGGAAACACCATTGACCATAATTAACCTTGGTCGGTTGGTTGAGGATTTTCTTTTACTTAACCGTTTTATTATTTCCCCCACCGGTTCTATTTCTTCATCCTATTCCGATTCTTCTTCCGGTTCCGATTCTTCTTCCGGTTCCGACTCTTCTTCCGGTTCCTCTTCGGGAACTTGTGAATCAGTCCACGAATCATTCCAATTTATATTTGACTCTTCATTATTATTAGGTGAGTCAATGGGACTTGTTCTAGAGGTAGACATCTATCACATAATATCAAACGCGTTAAGAGATTAATATATCACATAATATTCATATGTTAAAAATATATAGTTTCCAACAAAAATGTTAAGCAATCATTTTTAAAGAAAACACGGTCGAAGTCCAGACTCACTAATGCATCCTAACAAACTCGATAAGACACACTAATGCAAATTTTCTGGTTCTCTAAGACCAACGCTCGGATACCAACTGAAATGTCCCGTTCTTATTGATTAAAAACGTTCCATATTAATTGATTTCGTTGCGAGGTTTTGACCTCTATATGAGATGTCTTTCAAAGACTGCATTCATTTTAAAACAAACCATAACCTTTATTTCATCAATAAAGGTTTAAAAAGCTTTACGTAGATTATCAAATAATGATAATCTAAAATATCCTGTTTACACACGACCATTACATAATGGTTTACAATACAAATATGTTACAACAAAATAAGTTTCTTGAATGCAGTTTTTACACAATATCATACAAGCATGGACTCCAATTCTCGTCCTTATTTAAGTATGCGACAGCGGAAGCTCTTAATAATCACCTGAGAATAAACATGCTTAAAACGTCAATAAAAATGTTGGTGAGTTATAGGTTTAACCTATATATATCAAATCATAATAATAGACCACAAGATTTCATATTTCAATACACATCCCATACATAGAGATAAAAATCATTCATGTGGTGAAAACCTGGTAATCGACAATGACAAGATGCATATATAAGAATATCCCCATCATTCCGGGACACCCTTCGGATATGATATAAATTTCGAAGTACTAAAGCATCCGGTACTTTGGATGGGGTTTGTTAGGCCCAATAGATCTATCTTTAGGATTCGCGTCAATTAAGATGTCTGTTCCCTAATTCTTAGATTACCAGACTTAATAAAAAAGGGCATATTCGATTTCGATAATTCAACCATAGAATGTAGTTTCACGTACTTGTGTCTATTTTGTAAATCATTTATAAAACCTGCATGTATTCTCATCCCAAAAATATTAGATTTTAAAAGTGGGACTATAACTCACTTTCACAGATTTTTACTTCGTCGGGAAGTAAGACTTGGCGACTGTTGATTCACGAACCTATAACAATATATACATATATATTAAAGTATGTTCAAAATATATTTACAACACTTTTAATATATTTTGATGTTTTAAGTTTATTAAGTCAGCTGTCCTCGTTAGTAACCTATAACTAGTTGTCCACAGTTAGATGTACAGAAATAAATCGATAAATATTATCTTGAATCAATCCACGACTCAGTGTATACGTATCTCAGTATTGATCACAACTCAAACTATATATATTTTGGAATCAACCTCAACCCTGTATAGCTAACTCCAACATTCACATATAGAGTGTCTATGGTTGTTCCGAAATATATATAGATGTGTCGACATGATAGGTCGAAACATTGTATACGTGTCTATGGTATCTCAAGATTACATAATATACAATACAAGTTGATTAAGTTATGGTTGGAATAGATTTGTTACCAATTTTCACGTAGCTAAAATGAGAAAAATTATCCAATCTTGTTTTACCCATAACTTCTTCATTTTAAATCCGTTTTGAGTGAATCAAATTGCTATGGTTTCATATTGAACTCTATTTTATGAATCTAAACAGAAAAAGTATAGGTTTATTGTCGGAAAAATAAGTTACAAGTCGTTTTTATAAAGGTAGTCATTTCAGTCGAAAGACCGACGTCTAGATGACCATTTTAGAAAACATACTTCCACTTTGAGTTTAATCATAATTTTTGGATATAGTTTCATGTTCATAATAAAAATCATTTTCTCAGAATAACAACTTTAAAATCAAAGTTTATCATAGTTTTTAATTAACTAACCCAAAACAGCCCGCGGTGTTACTACGACGGCGTAAATCCGGTTTTACGGTGTTTTTCGTGTTTCCAGGTTTTAAATCATTAAGTTAGAATATCATATAGATATAGAACATGTGTTTAGTTGATTTTAAAAGTCAAGTTAGAAGGATTAACTTTTGTTTGCGAACAAGTTTAGAATTAACTAAACTATGTTCTAGTGATTACAAGTTTAAACCTTCGAATAAGATAGCTTTATATGTATGAATCGAATGATGTTATGAACATCATTACTACCTTAAGTTCCTTGGATAAACCTACTGGAAAAGAGAAAAATGGATCTAGCTTCAATGGATCCTTGGATGGCTCGAAGTTCTTGAAGCAGAATCATGACACGAAAACAAGTTCAAGTAAGATCATCACTTGAAATAAGATTGTTATAGTTATAGAAATTGAACCAAAGTTTGAATATGATTATTACCTTGTATTAGAATGATAACCTACTGTAAGAAACAAAGATTTCTTGAGGTTGGATGATCACCTTACAAGATTGGAAGTGAGCTAGCAAACTTGAAAGTATTCTTGATTTTATGAAACTAGAACTTTTGGAATTTATGAAGAACACTTAGAACTTGAAGATAGAACTTGAGAGAGATCAATTAGATGAAGAAAATTGAAGAATGAAAGTGTTTGTAGGTGTTTTTGGTCGTTGGTGTATGGATTAGATATAAAGGATATGTAATTTTGTTTTCATGTAAATAAGTCATGAATGATTACTCATATTTTTGTAATTTTATGAGATATTTCATGCTAGTTGCCAAATGATGGTTCCCACATGTGTTAGGTGACTCACATGGGATGCTAAGAGCTGATCATTGGAGTGTATATACCAATAGTACATACATCTAAAAGCTGTGTATTGTACGAGTACGAATACGGGTGCATACGAGTAGAATTGTTGATGAAACTGAACGAGGATGTAATTGTAAGCATTTTTGTTAAGTAGAAGTATTTTGATAAGTGTATTTAAGTCTTTCAAAAGTGTATAAATACATATTAAAACACTACATGTATATACATTTTAACTGAGTTGTTAAGTCATCGTTAGTCGTTACATGTAAATGTTGTTTTGAAACCTTTAGGTTAACTATCTTGTTAAATGTTGTTAACCCAATGTTTATAATATCAAATGAGATTTTAAATTATTATATTATCATGATATTATTATGTATGAATATCTCTTAATATGATATATATACATTAAATGTCTTTACAACGATAATCGTTACATATATGTCTCGTTTAAAAATCATTAAGTTAGTAGTCTTGTTTTTACATATGTAGTTCATTGTTAATATACTTAATGATATATTTACTTATCATAGTATCATGTTAACTATATATATATATATCCATATATATGTCATCATATAGTTTTTACAAGTTTTAACGTTCGTGAATCACCGGTCAACTTGGGTGGTCAATTGTCTATATGAAACATATTTCAATTAATCAAGTCTTAACAAGTTTGATTGCTTAACATGTTGGAAACATTTAATCATGTAAATATCAATCTCAATTAATATATATAAACATGGAAAAGTTCGGGTCACTACAATCACAGTACCTACCCGTTAAAGAAATTTCATCCCGAAATTTGAGTGAGGTCGTCATGGCTAACAATAAATATGTTTTCCTGATGAATATGAGCTGATAAATAGATTTTTATCATTATTGAATAATACAGATAAAATAATTCGATTATTCGAAGAGCACGAATGAAGCTATCACAAAAGATCGAGATGAAGAAATAGAGATTTTCCATAACTTTTGACGTAGTCGCGATTGAATTCCGGAACTCAAGGGATTTAAAGATAATCTTCGAATCTATTAGATTTGATTCTTCGGCGAATAAGGAAATCAGGATCTCTCTAATTAAATGCGGAGATCTGCCTTGATTACTCTGTCTGGCATTTCCATTATAAATGAACTTCGTTCGTTCCATTACTTCTCACCATTCCTATACCTTCTTTCTTTGTTCATATATCCAAAAGATTGTGAAAATGCTTAATCCCGTTCTAATCCTTGATATTTTTCTAATTATCATTTCTGTCATCCTTCTTTTCAATCTTCCACCAGACGAATCTGTTTACTTCTACCATTACCTCGGGGTGATACTATTCTTAATTATATCGTGTCTTTATATTGCTATTCTTATTAATATCTACGGTTTGTAATTTCCGTGTTGTTATTGAGCTTTATATATTTTCTCTTATATTTCGGTGTCCCTGCTTCTGTCTCCTATAATCTTTATCATCCACAGTTAATGCTCTCTCTTATTTGCTGTGATTTATACCCCCTTTCTATTTCGAAGCTTCATGCCTTCGTTTTCCTTTCGCAAGTATTGGTCCAGAATTTGTAGGTATGGAGTTCTGAATGAACCTAATGTCTTAAGCAAGAAAGAACGTAATAGTACGATTTGATTTATCAAATTACCAGAATCACTGAGAATAGAACTATCAAGAATATATTTTCTTGATATGTTCAGGAGTTAATTTGAATGAAAGAGTTATGTAACATGACACGTGATGATGATATGATCTGTGAATCATCACGTTCCATTAGAAACTCAGCATGACTTATTTTAATATAATCACGTTGATCAAATGTCATTATATTATACTAACCCATGCATCAGTTCCCAACATTACTTCAATAACATTCATATTTTTAAGCTCGAAAGTTTACAGAATATAGAAACTAATAGTTTCTATATTATGTAACACTGATAGCACGAAAAGATGAATGATTTCAGATAAGAATAGTTATGAAAATATCTTCAGAATATGGAAGATATTTGTAATGAAATATACGATAATATCATTGAATATCTAAGATCAGATGATAATGGAAACTATTATCCGCAAGGGTTTAGAGTAAGGAGCAAGATATTCGTTAAAGACTTCAGCAGGCATTGAATCATTTGGATTCTTTGAAGTCAAACTTATTCTTTGTGATTTGTCAATGGCTTCCTTCATAGTTTCGCATAATCCGCTTTTCGGTACTAAATTTTCTATTGAGTGTTTCCAATACTCCATTCTTTATCATCAAACTTTCGATGGTTAAGGTCGTTTACGGTTGTCTACAGTTTCTGCTGCTTCATTCAGCTTCCTCAAAATTTGGAGTATTGATTCATAGACTGGGTGCTTTTCAGAATTTCATAATGAAAGATCGTAATTCTAAGAGATGAATGTTATACATATAACTGTTGATGTAGATATGCTGTGAGTTTTCAAAGTACTGATTGCTGATTCCCGGTAATTGGTATGTCAGTTCTCATTACAAGATACGGATGAGTATATGATAGGGTTTCAATGAATAAATATACTGATTTATCGTAGAGATTTAAGTCAAAAAGTAACGAGGTTGCTGGTAAGTTTACTGCTAATGTGGTGGAATATAAACGGTTCACCGGTAACGATGACGAAAGGCAAACTTATATATCAAGGTTATAATAAGACCAATCCGGATGAAAAGTCGAAGTTGACTTGCTGAAGCTGTGACAAAACTGGCTATTTTGAAAAAGGAATTGTAATGTTATTTTCGGTAATAACAATGCCAAAGGATCTAGCACAGATACGTGTTAAACATTTACTCAGGTTCCGAGTGTTTTTAGGTGCATAATTATATGCACCCATCTTTTCTTTCGTAGATGAAGTGTGGTTGGTTCATCCTCTCGATTGAGGTGTTTTCAAGAATTATGAAATGTTTGAACACAGATTGGAATCGTCAAGATACGAATGAGGTTTAAGATGAAATCAAGTGGCAAACTTGAAGAATTGTTTAGTTTCATATGTTATAATCAATATTTTAATTCATTTTAATTGTCCAATGTCGGCAGTCCACAGTTGATAGTCCACAATTAACAGTCCAATAATTCATATTGTAGCGACCCGACCAAATCGTCATTGACGGCGCCGTCTACTTAGGTCCCGTTACGTGGTCATAAGTCTTTAAAATAACGTTTGACCAAAAGATATGTCGCATTCATTTCAAATGTAAAGATTGTTCAAGTTTACAAGAATAGTTCCACCACAAGTTACGATACAAAGTTTTAAGTACAAATAAAACTTATGCGACACAATTTAAAAGTATCCAAAAGACGCTCCATGTATGCATATATACTCGACATCCAATGCAAGTATCAAAATAATGAGCGGAAGCATGTATCATGTATCGTTCAAGGACCTGAGAAAAACATAGAAATCTGTCAACGAAAACGTTGGTGAAATCATAGGTTTAAGTAAGTAAGTACAAGTGAACCACAAGATTTGCATCAATGAAATAATAGTAATACATTCCAAAAGTTTGTTTCACGAGCACCCAATTATCAATGCTTAACATTTCTCCCATTGAACCCCATCACTTAGTGCTAGAACATACACTGTTTCTCGAAAATATATTTCATTCGTAAACGGTAGCAAACCGTTTGAATGAGGGTTTGTCAAACCCATATGGATCCATACAACATAAGTTCTCGCTTACACCCGGCAAGTGTAACTAATGATAATCGAATTGAGAATTTTGTTCTAAACTCGTATGTAGAATGTTTGTTTTCCTGTACTTGTGTTCACTTAGTAAAGAAATGTTTATGTTTTCTCATCCCAAATGTAAGTTCAAAAAGAGTAAAAGTGGGACTATGATCTCACCTTGAGTGCACGAGTAGTAAAGTACTTCAACAAGTAAACGTGTGCAAAGAACAATGCTAGTCTTGACCTAAATAATTAAGTTATATCAATTAACCGGTTACGACACAAGCTCGGGTGAAATGTGTTCAATTAGTCCTATGGCTCGTTACGACTCGATTATAATAGCATGTGAACCACGTTGTCAAGTTTCATACAAGAATTACGTATAAAGGCATGTTAGAACGATTGCATAAACGTTTGGTTAAGTTTGACTAAAAGTCAAACTTGGTCAAAGTCAAAGTCAACGGGGTCGGGTCGGGTATCCGACAATTTTTCTAAGTTATATAATCATATATGAGCATGTTGGCCAAGTTTCATGTTAATCGGAGGTCCGTAGCATAGCAAACATTTTACGTCAAATGACAACCCAAACAGCCAGTTTTAGTACAATGGGACGGCGTCCCAAATGGCTAGACGGCGTCCCACAACGAAGGGTGGGACGGCGTACTGATATCCTAGACGGCGTCTAGGTTCAAAAGGTGGGACGGCGTCCCCAGTATCTGGACGGCGTCCTGATCGGTTTCCAGGCCCTGTTTGCTGTATTCCTCAAATGGACGAACCAAAACACAAACAATCACATTTTATGATCCGCAAACAATTAGAACATGTATTTTATATCATCGGAAAGCTCTTTCGACAAGGAACGCAACTAAGCACTTTTCATCAAGCAAAAACATCATATACAATAACCGAAATCCCGTAAAGTGATCAATAGAGGTTTATTTTCAAGTTTCAAGTTCATCAATTGCAATTTAAGTTTCGGGAATCCAATTTATACATATGATATGCCGTTTTGAAGGTAATGAAACATGTAATACAACTAAACACTTATCAATAACATTAACAAGCATTCAACGCATCAAAAGTTCGTTTTAAGAGTTGTCAACCCTAACCAAAAGTTCACAAAATCAATAATCGCGTTTATGAAGTTTCTTTAATCAATCTATACATCAAAATGAAGCTAATGATACTAGTAACACTTTTAAACATGCACATTAACAATCTAATAACATTTGATCATCCAAAATCAAGGATTTAGCAAGTAATTTTCATAATGAACTAGTTACACCAAAAATAACAAATCGAGCATACAAATTACATACACGACATCACAATGAGCCATAGACACTAATTAACATACTTTTAAGTCAAGAACACAAATTTAAAGAAAACTAGTGTTTTAGAAATGTTACCCAAACGAGATGAAGTTGGTACCAAAATGAAGAGGATGAAGAGAGGATCATGAATATGTAATTTATTTTGTTGTAAGCCTCTTAGATCGAATTTAGATGATGATTGAATGAATTTGGAAATTGGGTGTGTTCTTGCTAGAGAGAAAGAGAGAGAGAGAGAGATGGTTGAATGGTGGTGATTGGGGTGGACTAGGTGACCTAGTCAACTAGTTTGCCCCGTGTCAATTTTAGTCCCTCGAGTTTGTAGTCGGGTGCGGAAAATACCTAAACGGAATATTTTAAAACGCGTATTAACGGGAGATGTTATAAACATATAACGGAGTTTAAATTAGTATAACGGAAAAGAAAATGGAAAAAGGCGGGATGTTACATTACCTACTCCTTAAAAGAAATTTCGTCCCGAAATTTAAGTAGGCGTAGTAGTCGTTGTTTCTTCCTCGAGATCTTGCGTTTCCGAATTCACGAATAGATGAGGATACTTCCTTTGCATTTGATCTTGTCTTTCCCAAGTAAACTCGGGTCCCCTTTTGGCGTTCCAACGGACTTTAACAATCGGGATTCGGCTTTGTTTCAATGTCTTGACGGAGGTGTCCACAATTTCAACCGGTTCCTCCACAAAATGAAGTTTGTCATCAATAGTAAGTTCCTCGAGAGGGATGATGATATCGGGTTCGGCAAGACACTTTTTCAAGTTAGATACATGGAAGGTAGGATGAACGGAGTTCAATTGAGGCGGAAGATCTAAACGATAAGCAACGGTTCCAATACGCTCCAAGATTTCGAAAGGACCAATATACCGCGGATTTAGCTTCCCGCGTTTCCCAAAACGGATTACACCCTTCCAAGGTGCGACTTTTAACATTACTCGGTCACCGACTTGAAATTCAAGATCGTTGCGTCGTTTGTCGGTATAGCTCTTTTGACGACTTCGGGCCGTCCTAAGCCTATCTCGGATTTGAATGATTTTCTCGGTGGTTTCGTGAATGAGTTCGGGTCCGGTGATTTGCACGTCGCCTACCTCGGCCCAACAAAGAGGTGAACGACATTTGCGGCCATATAGCGCTTCAAAAGGTGCGGCTCTAATACTCGCGTGATAACTATTGTTATAAAAGAACTCGGCGAGAGGTAAGTGCTTGTCCCAAGCTTTTCCGAAATCAACCACGCAAGCTCGTAACATGTCCTCTAAGGTTTGAATTGTATGTTCGCTTTGTCCATCTGTTTGAGGATGATATGCGGTGCTCATGTCTAAACGCGTCCCCAACGCTTCTTGCAATGTACGCCAAAATCTAGAAACAAAACGGCCATCTCGGTCGGAGATAATCGATAAAGGTACACCGTGTCGGGCTACGATATCCTTAATGTAAAGTTGTGCAAGTTTCTCCATTTTGTCCGTTTCTTTCATGGCAAGGAAGTGTGCGGATTTGGTGAGACGGTCAACAATAACCCAAATGGTATCATAACCGCCCGTCGTTTTTGGTAGCTTGGTGATAAAATCCATCGTTATCCTTTCCCACTTCCATTGCGGGATCTCGGGTTGTTGAAGTAATCCGGACGGTCTTTGGTGTTCGGCTTTGACTTTGGAACATGTCAAACACTTGGAAACATAAGTAGCTATGTCCCTTTTGATGTTCGGCCACCAATATAGTTGTTTAAGGTCGTGGTACATCTTATTGGCACCGGGGTGAATCGAGTATCGTGACTTATGGGCTTCATCTAAAATAAGGCTTCGTAGGTCCCCATAACTAGGCACCCAAATCCTTCCGGCGTAATATCGGAGTCCGGTCTCCCTAATTTCGAATCGAGAGACGAGAATGTTCAAGAGCTCGTGTGAAAGGTTTTCATCCTTGAGGGCCTCATCTTGGGCTACCCGAATTTGGCTATTAAGGTTTGTGTGGATGGTGATGTTTAAGGCTCGGACACGAAGAGGCACCGCTCTTTCTTTTCGACTTAAGGCATCGGCTACTACGTTTGCCTTCCCGGGATGGTAACGAAGCTCGCAATCGTAATCGTTCAAAGTTTCAATCCACCGTCGTTGTCTCATGTTTAGTTGCTTTTGATCGAAAATGTGTTGGAGACTTTTGTGGTCGGTAAAGATAGTACTCTTGGTTCCATAAAGATAGTGTCTCCACATTTTAAGTGCAAAGACGACGGCTCCGAGTTCTAGATCATGCGTCGTGTAGTTTCGTTCATGAATTTTGAGTTGTCGAGAAGCATAAGCAATGACTTTCGTTCGTTGCATCAATACACACCCAAAACCATGTTTCGAGGCATCGCAATATACAACAAAGTCATCATTGCCTTCGGGAAGTGACAAGATAGGAGCGGTGGTTAGCTTCGTTTTCAAGATTTGAAACGCGGATTCTTGCTCGGTCACCCAAATGAATTTCTTTCCCTTGTGAGTTAATGCGGTTAGAGGATGTGCAACCAAAGAGAAGTTTTCGATGAATCTACGATAGTACCCGGCGAGACCCAAGAATTGACGAATGTGAGTAGGAGTAGTAGGAGTCTCCCATTTACTAATGGCTTCGATCTTCGTGGGATCGACTTTAATGCCTTGATCACTTACAACATGACCAAGAAATTGAACTTCCTTCAACCAAAATTCACACTTGGAGAATTTGGCATAAAGTCGTTCTTGTCTCAAGAGTTCAAGCACAAGTCGGAGATGTTGTTCGTGCTCTTCTTCATTTTTAGAATAGATCAATATATCATCGATGAACACAATAACGAATTTATCGAGATACGGTTTGCACACGCGGTTCATAAGATCCATGAACACCGCCGGTGCGTTAGTGAGACCAAATGGCATGACGAGGAATTCATAACTACCATAACGAGTCCGGAAAGCGGTTTTGGAGACATCTCCCCCCTTAACCCTCAATTGATGATAACCCGAGCGGAGATCGATTTTCAAATATACACAAGACCCTTGTAGTTGATCAAAGAGGTCATCGATGCGAGGAAGAGGATATCGGTTCTTAACCGTCAATTTGTTTAGTTCACGATAATCAATGCACATTCGTAGGGATCCGTCTTTCTTTTTAACAAACAAAATCGGAGCGCCCCAAGGTGAATGGCTAGGTTGGATAAAACCACGATCAAGTAGTTCTTGGATTTGACTTTGCAATTCTTGCATTTCGGATGGAGCGAGTCTATATGGTGCACGTGCTACGGGTGCGGCTCCCGGAATAAGATCGATTTGGAATTCAACCGGTCGATGAGGTGGAAGACCCGGCAATTCGTTGGGAAATACATCGGAAAAGTCACTAACAATTGGCACATCATTGATATGCTTATCATCGGACTCGACTTTCTTAACGTGGGCAAGGATCGCAAAACAACCCTTACGGAGCAGTTTTCTAACTTTAAGGCACGAAACGAGGTTGAGTCTGGTGCAACTCTTATCGCCATAAACAATCAAAGGTTCACCATTCTCGATAGGAATTCGGATTGCGTTAAGATCACAAAGGATGTGAGATTTCGTTTTGACTAGCCAATTCATACCGATTATTACATCGAAGCTACCTAGTTCCATGGGTATCAAGTCGATTTCAAACTCATTACCCAAAATGTTTAACGTACACCCCCGGTAATATGTGTCGGCACTTAATAGTTTCCCGTTAGCCACTTCAATGGTATAAGTGGTATCTAATGGAAGAGGTGGAGTGCTAAAAGAATGAGTCAAAGTCTTGGATACAAAGCATTTATCGGCACCCGAATCGAATAAGCAAGAGACATAAGAATTGTTGAGAAGAAACGTACCCGTGACTAGTTCAGTGTCATCCCGGGCTTCCTCGGTGTTGATGTTGAAAGCTCGGCCGCGCGTGTTGGGGTTATCTTTCTTCTTTGGGCATGCATTTCTATAATGACCCGTTTGGCCACATTTGTAGTGACCCGAACTTTTCCATGTTTATATATATTAATTGAGATTGATATTTACATGATTAAATGTTTCCAACATGTTAAGCAATCAAACTTGTTAAGACTTGATTAATTGAAATATGTTTCATATAGACAATTGACCACCCAAGTTGACCGGCGATTCACGAACGTTAAAACTTGTAAAAACGACTTGACGATATATATATGGATATACATATGGTTAACATGAGATTATTATAAGTAAGTATCTCCATAAGTATATTAACAATGAGTTATATACATATAAACAAGACTACTAACTTAAGGATTTCGAAACGAGACATATATGTAACGATTATCGTTGTAACGACATTTAAATGTATATATATCATATTAAGATATATTAATATATCATAATATCATGATAATATAATAATTTAACATCTCATTAGATATAATAAACAATGGGTTAACAACATTAATTGTGATCGTTAACTTAAAGGTTTCAAAACAACACTTACATGTAACGACTAACGATGACTTAACGACTCCGTTAAAATGTATATACATGTAGTGTATTTAGATGTATTAAAATACTTTTGGAAGACTTCAAGACATATATCAAAACACTCATACTTAACGAAAATGGTTACAGTTACTTTCCCATTCTTTTCTTTCATCAAGAATTCTAGTCGTATTCTTACCCGTATTATACACAGCTTCAAAACGTACTTACTATGGGTATATACCAATAGGAACTAGCATGGGATTCCACTCTTGATTATGTCATGTATGACTAATCAATTTTAACTTCTACCATGAGCTAGTCAACTAACTAGAACTCCTTTTAACCCCACTCACCACTCACCAATTAACACTCATCATTCACTCCATTTCACTTCCAAATATCTTTCTAATTCTCTCTCAACACACCCACACTATTATGAACGTATTTTTCCAGTAGTTAATCATCATCTTCATCAAAAATCACTTCAAGAATCAAGCTATAATCATCATAGGAAGAACACTTCAAGAATACTTCAAAAATCCCTTCAAGTTTACTAATTTACTTCCAAGCTTTCTAATCCATTCCAAGTAATCATCTAAGATCAAGAAACCTTTGTTATATACAGTAGGTTATCTTTCTTATTCAAGGTAATATTCATATTCAAACTTTGATTCAATTTCTATAACTATAAATTATCTTAATTCGAGCAAAAATCTTACTTGAACTTGTTTTTGTGTCATGATCCTACTTCAAGAACTTTCAAGCCATCCAAGATCCTTTGAAGCTAGATCATTTCTTGTCACTTCCAGTAGGTTTACCTACTAAACTTGAGGTAGTAATGATGTTCATAACATCATTCGATTCATATATATAAAACTATCTTATTCGAAGGTTTTAACTCGTAATCACTAGAACATAGTTTAGTTAATTCTAAACTTGTTCGCAAACAAAAGTTAATCCTTCTAACTTGACTTTTAAAATTAACTAAACACATGTTCTATATCTATATGATATGCTAACTTAATGATTTAAAACCTGGAAACACGAAAAACACCGTAAAACCGGATTTACGCCGTCGTAGTAACACCGCGGGCTGTTTTGGGTTAGTTAATTAAAAACTATGATAAACTTTGATTTAAAAGTTTTTATTCTGAGAAAATGATTTTTATTATGAACATGAAACTATATCCAAAAATTATGGTTAAACTCAAAGTGGAAGTATGTTTTCTAAAATGGTCATCTAGACGTCGTTCTTTCGACTGAAATGACTACCTTTACAAAAACGACTTGTAACTTATTTTTCCGACTATAAACCTATACTTTTTCTGTTTAGATTCATAAAATACAGTTCAATATGAAACCATAGCAATTTGATTCATTCAAAACGGATTTAAAATGAAGAAGTTATGGGTAAAACAAGATTGGATAATTTTTCTCATTTTAGCTACGTGAAAATTGGTAACAAATCTATTCCAAACATAACTTAATCAACTTGTATTGTATATTATGTAATCTTGAGATACCATAGACACGTATACAATGTTTCGACCTATCATGTCGACACATCTATATATATTTCGGAACAACCATAGACACTCTATATGTGAATGTTGGAGTTAGCTATACAGGGTTGAGGTTGATTCCAAAATATATATAGTTTGAGTTGTGATCAATACTGAGATACGTATACACTGGGTCGTGGATTGATTCAAGATAATATTTATTGATTTATTTCTGTACATCTAACTGTGGACAACTAGTTGTAGGTTACTAACGAGGACAGCTGACTTAATAAACTTAAAACATCAAAATATATTAAAAGTGTTGTAAATATATTTTGAACATACGTTAATATATATGTATATGTTGTTATAGGTTCGTGAATCAACAGTGGCCAAGTCTTACTTCTCGACGAAGTAAAAATCTGTGAAAGTGAGTTATAGTCCCACTTTTAAAATCTAATATTTTTGGGATGAGAATACATGCAGGTTTTATAAATGATTTACAAAATAGACACAAGTACGTGAAACTACATTCTATGGTTGAATTATCGAAATCGAATATGCCCCTTTTTATTAAGTCTGGTAATCTAAGAATTAGGGAACAGACACCCTAATTGACGCGAATCCTAAAGATAGATCTATTGGGCTTAACAAACCCCATCCAAAGTACCGGATGCTTTAGTACTTCGAAATTTATATCATATCCGAAGGGTGTCCCGGAATGATGGGGATATTCTTATATATGCATCTTGTTAATGTCGGTTACCAGGTGTTCACCATATGAATGATTTTTATCTCTATGTATGGGATATGTATTGAAATATGAAATCTTGTGGTCTATTATTATGATTTGATATATATAGGTTAAACCTATAACTCACCAACATTTTTGTTGACGTTTTAAAGCATGTTTATTCTCAGGTGATTATTAAGAGCTTCCGCTGTCGCATACTTAAATAAGGACGAGATTTGGAGTCCATGCTTGTATGATATTGTGTAAAAACTGCATTCAAGAAACTTATTTTGTTGTAACATATTTGTATTGTAAACCATTATGTAATGGTCGTGTGTAAACAGGATATTTTAGATTATCATTATTTGATAATCTACGTAAAACTTTTAAACCTTTATTGATGAAATAAAGGTTATGGTTTGTTTTAAAATGAATGCAGTCTTTGAAAAACGTCTCATATAGAGGTCAAAACCTCGCAACGAAATCAATTAATATGGAACGTTTTTAATCAATAAGAACGGGACATTTCAACATTCGTAACAAGTGCCCGTCTTTGGTGCATTGGGCCACTTTCGAGCGACGGGAGTGGCACTTTTACAATCGTTGGCCTTATGACCAATTCCTTGGCACCGATGGCAAATTAGCTTACTACATTCGCCAAAGTGATGTTTGTTGCATTTGTTGCAAAGAGGTAGGTTCTCGGCATAACCCTTCTTGCCGTCGGAGGTGTAAGGCTTCTTAGCAAAGTTGTTGTTGTTTGATTGGGAGGGTTCCCACTTTCTTTTGTTGCCACCCGATTTATCCTCGGCCTTAGGTGCCGGAACTACGATTTCGTCAACCGTTTCTATCAATTTGCGGGCCATGTTCAAAGCTTCTTGATGATTAGTGGGTTTGGATGACATTACTCCGTGTTTGATACTCTTTGGAAGACCATCCATGTAAAGTTCAACCCTTAAAGCTTCGGGGTTCACAAGATTTGGGCACATCAAGGCTAGTTCGGAAAATCTTTGATTATAAGCCTTGAGATCATTTCCGATCGCCTTTAAAGTTCTTAGCTCTTGTTCGAGCCTTCGGGTTTCTTCACGAGGGAAATATTCAACAATCATCTTTTCCCTCAAGTCGGCCCAAGAGAGGGCGTGAGCTTCATCGGTACCCACCGATTGTACATAAGTATTCCACCATGTAAGAGCGACACCGGCAAAGGTGTGAGTGGAGTATTTGACCTTGTCTTGGTCCCGACAACCGCTTATGCTAAAGACGGCTTCCGTTTGCTTAAACCATTGGGTGAGCACGACCGGTCCCCCGGTTCCATCAAAAGTGTGAGGTTTGCACCCCATGAAGGATTTGTAGGAGCACCCTTCGTTTGAGTTACCGGCTCCATTGTTGTGGTTGTTGTGGTTGTTGTGGTTGTTGTTATTATTGTTGTTGTTGTTGGATGAGTGACCGGCCATGGCCGCATCTACGGCGGTAGCTATCATCCGTTCGAGAGCTTGTTCGGGAGTTTCATTGCGGCGTACACGACGAGGAGCCATTGTTCC